>NW_010133674.1:0-93891 GCF_000699245.1 Pterocles gutturalis | reverse complement strand
CTCGGCCATCCAACCAGTTTTTTATCCAGATTTGTTAGGTAAGATCATAAAACTTTGTTTTGTACAAGGAGAAGAGCTAGTTCCATAAGATTTGATATTAGAAAAGATAAAAAATACTTTGGACTATGGAATAATTTTTTTTCCCCAAATATTACTCCCTACTGCAGGCTCTTTTTATCTAATACACTCCCAAGTGACTCATGCTCCAGAATAATCAGTGTCTTGAGAATAAATTTTAAGACTCCTTTTGCAAGATATGAATGCATTTAAATTCTGCAGACCTTGAAATACATGGGATGTACTTTCAGTACATATGCTACAATATGCAGAAGATTGAGTGAGGAAATAACAGGCTTCCTGCTTCATTTAGTCTGAGAAAGCAACTCATTTCAGATGTATATCTGTTCTTGTGTGACTGATGTTTAAATTGACTAGTGCTAAACCAGAAATACATGTCATCTGCTTCTGATATTAACTCCGTTTGATTTTAGAATGAGATGAATGCTTGACATTTTTAGATTGTTAATTGTAACAAACAAGTACTTAATGAGCAAAAGAATGAAAAAAAATCTGTGTTTCTGGCTTTCAACTTTGTGCTTGTTTGACTGCAGTTTCTAAGAAAGTTCTGACTTGACTCTGAAGATTTTTGTTTTGTCATAGTATTTATAAGGTATCCATACTGATACAGAGGACTTTGACATGGACCTGCACAACACGGTAGATACTGTATTTATTCCATTTGCAGATAACACAACCATAAGAGGGACTACAGAGAAATCAGAGGAAAGATGAGAATTTGGAAAGATCTTGACAAACTGCAGAATGACTTGAAAAAATGGGATGCAGCTGAGTAAGGACAAGGAAAGGTTCTACTCTTACATAAGAAGAATCAGCTACGTAAGCACAGGATAGATCTGGTTGTTAGTAACAGCTTTGCAGAAGAGGACCTGGCAGATCTAGTAGATCGAATGCTGAACATAAGGTAGCAGCTGCAAAAAAAGAAGATGCTCTAGAACAGTGTAAGACAGGAGCCTGCCCTGGAAGGTGTATCAGCCTTTCTTTCTGATCTACTCAACATTAATTAGATCCAAGCCGGAGTACTATGTCAAATCTGACCGTGGCTCTTTATGAAAGATGGACAAATTGAAGTCAGTCCAGTGAAGATCTGTAATAGCACCTCTGTTGAAGCTGTGTTCAGCTCTTTTCTATTATTCAGTGTGGCACTGAACCTGAATGGTCCTATTGCACTTGTTACAGTGACGTGTATATTATGGCCAACATTTTAAAATGTAGATATTTAATCTCAGGCATCTATGTAACAACATTCTCAATCACCCACATGCGTGACTTAATTCTCTAAAGTTCTGAAGGTGCACAGCTTGTTTTTAAGTTTTGCAGATGCTCTAGATATAGAAGAATGTAAATACCAACATGGCCTCATACTTCAGTTTCCTGTCTGACTGTACCAGCTGCTCCAATGCAGATTCATGAAACCCTAAATTAGGCAGCGATAGGATAATCTGCAAGAGATCTCCTTCTAATACCTAGTAGCAGAGAGTGGCTTAAACTCTCAAGCATGCAGTTTAGCATTTCTTCCAGCTTGTGTATTAATAGCAATCATTTAAATACCAGATGGCATTGTTATAATTTTAAATGTCCAGTCACTTTTTATATCATTGGTTTTTGAGCTATAGCCACGGTCTCTGCAGTTCAATTGCATGTCGTATGAAAAATAATTCTGTAATATCTTTTTAGAAGTGTCCGGAAGAACCGGTGGACATTTTTGCTGCTGCTGTTAACATTGATGTGTCTTAACAAAACATTACAGCTGTCATGAAAACCTCTCAGGTGCAGACTGAATTTTCTGGAAACAAGCAGCTCCACCCCAGAACAGCCAGTAAGCCATAGGCTACCATGCTTGTCTAAATTAAAACTGAATGAAAACCTGGGTCTCTTATATCCCAGGTGAGTTCCATAATTGCTTGCAGTCCATTTAAAAACCAACAGCAGATGTTCCATAGTGCATTGCATATTCATTATGCTAGAGATGGCTTCTGTACCTTAGCATTTGAAGAACTGGGTTGGAGTATGTGAAATGAAGGCTTGGGTCTCTGCTGCAAGCCAGAAAACACAAGCTAAAAATATTTTTTCTGTTTGCGGGGTGAGCACCTGAGCATTCAAGATCTTAGTATTTCTAGATGGCTTACTCTGTCAAATGCTGCCCTCTTCTCCCTGTTAGGAGAATTATGAAACACAAAATCATGTCAGGAAAATAAAAGTTTTTGGAGTTTTTTGCCTTTTGGAACAAAATGTGTTTTTCACATCAGTAAATGCAGTTGGTTTGTATGTCAGTGATAGGAAATGGTACTTCAGGCTGCAATCCAGATAATGCCTCACACTCTTTTGTGTTATCTTTTTGTACTGTTGTTCATTCCCTATTCCCATTTCTTTGTCTTTTTTTTTTCCTCTTCTCCAGCCTTTCCTTGTATGAAGATGGAGAGCCACCATTTCTCATGCAAACTGGCACCAAGCCCCATTCTCAACAGCTTGAGTTGAGCAATGTCAGGTGGGTGAGCAGTTCTGCTTCCTCCTCCTTCCCATGTGTATTAGGCTACATTTAGCAGAACTAAAGTTCATTTTTGACCTTGCCATCTACCAGAAGGTCCAGAGATGAAGTATTTGTCTTTTTGTTTCCATCCTGTGTAGGTACAAGGACACCATTATCAGTGAAGCATACAAAGCACATACTGAAGAGACATTGTAGCTTTCCCCGCCCAGTCCCATCTCTCAGCAAGCACATCAGCAGATTTTAAGGTATAAATGCCATTCATTTGTTCTCTTGAGAGGCTAGTAAAAGCACATGTGTGACTTGTTAAGCAGCTGAGATAGAAAGGTGCGGTACAGCTGGAGGGAAGGGGTGTGAAAGTTCACATCACCTGGCCTGTATTTTACTATTCTCAACACCCAACATATGCCTAAGCCATTGAGCTCTGCTGACAGGCTGTCTCCTTTTCAGATTAAAATATATGACCCCATTTCTGAGCACTGCTCTCCAAAATTCCAGCCTCAGAGCGATTAAATTCCTTTTGTTCTCTTCTAGGTCTTTTCTCAAAGGCATATAAAAATTCTACACTTGAAACAGTTTTCGAAAGTTTAGTTCTGCTTTCAGAATGCCCCACCTTTTCTCTTATGCCTGACTGCTTTCATTAAAGGGTCACACAGGTTGGGAAAAGCCACTTGTGCAATCAGAATAGGGGTAAGACTCAACAAAATGGTTTTTGTCTGGCCCAAGCTTATGACAGATGCTGTAGTGACACTCATAAATCTGATGTTATTGGCTGTCCTTTGCTAGAATTATGTGGTTCATACCATCATCCCTTGTCACTGGAGAGTTCAGAAGCATGCTTTATCATTTTGTAAAATATTACCATAAGCCTATTAAAATGCAAAAGCTTCACATTAATATGGGGTAAATCACCTAGTCTGGAGCCTTTAAGGCAGGCTGTGAATTATTCAGTACCATGATAGATTTAGCCAGCACAACACAGCAAGCCTCTGATTAGCCCCAGGATAAATTTTGAGAGGTCATTAAGATCAACGTTTTCCTTTAAATGTACCCTGTGTGTGTGAGTGTACGTGAAAGTGGAAAAAAAAGAAAAAAATCTTAAGTCTTAGGAAGGACAATCAAAGAGATCCCAGTCATACATGTTGTAATAAAACGTGGCGGATACCAAACCCAGATGAAATTGCCCGGAGGCAAAGCCACCTCTTGTGTTGTCCTGCTTACAGCAACAATTAGGAGAATGGAATTTCCCATAAGAGACGTGAGCATGAATCCCTGATAATCGAGTGTCAGAGACTGTTTGTCAAACACCAGGTAAATAAACAAAGCTGGTTCCAGTGGAGCTGCTTCAAACAAAATGGGAAGCGAACAGTTTCAGCAATATCCAGTCATCACTAACTCATGCACACAAATCTATTCACTATTTATAGAGGAAAAAGAACAAACAAACAAAATATACCTGGGGTATCTGTGTGCTCATTTAATTGTTTTTTTTCTTTAATTGCAGATGATATCAAGTAGTGTCTTTCAGTCTCTAATTAGAAATACCACCAACCAGGGTGAGCATTTGGTCGTGTTAATCTGACCAAGAGATGCATTACAATTAATTTTGGCTGTATATTGCCTGTCCTGTTTGCTTCTAGCACAAAGGAGTGCTGTACACACAAATGTGTTTAATCAGGTATAGGACCTTCTTGCTTCTGCATGTGTAATCAACTTCTGCTATTAAGCCTCCTCTGGGAGCTGGTAAATGAGTAGCATATGTAATTTCTTCATTAGCATACCTGTTTACTCCCAGCTGTGCTTTGAAGTAGATTGGGGCAGGCTTCCTGTCCAACAAACTGTTCCTAGACTGGATCCATCACAGTAGTAAGTACCAACCTTATGAAACTTAGGTTACCTGTAGTTGTTTATATATGTTCTAGCCCCTGCCCATCTTGAGAATACCTTTTCTCTTTTTTTTAATGTACTCTATTCTCATAAAAATTATGCTTTCTGGTTTTAGTCTAAATGTGGAGAGAGCTCAAGAGGATGTTTCCTAGGGATTGTGCATTGGAGGTTATCACAGGCAGCTCCACTGCAGAGTGCTTAAATTCCCTTTAGGATGGTTGTCTGTGCACTACTCAGTTCAACGCACAGAAGTGAGATCCTTACCACAGGTTCTTTCCTGCCCTCCCACAGGTAAAAATGTACTTGGGAATATATCGGTAAGTCAGTCATATATTGATTTTTAAATTGCCTGTGGACTGAATGCATCTAATAGTTTTACACAGATATCCTGGGGCAACTTTAATGTCCATGTATAATGAAAGGTCAGGGTGAATAGAGTGCATGTGTTGAAGAAAGCCTGTTCTTTGGCTCTGACCAACAGCTCTGGCACTTCTTTCCAAAAGAATTAGGGAAGACAATGAACCTGCTAAGCTGCCAGGCAAGTTTTAGACTTACCATTTTGAAATAATTTTCCCATTTCCTTACGTTTTCTGCTTCTTACTCTACTCACTTTCAGAGCTCTGTAGTGTAGCAGATTTCTCAGCAGAGCTCCTCCTTCAGTGCCCTTGTGCTCTTTTTTTACATTGCTGCTCTAAATTTTCTAGTAGCCACAGAGCTCTTTGTGATGCCTTTCCCTGAAAAGGCTTTACCTTCACAGACACTGTTTGCATCTGTTAGAGTTGCATGAAACCTCTGAGAAGGTAGCACTGAAAGGTTTTCAGATAGTTTCTCACTGTGCTCCTGAGGCGTTGGAACAACATGACTGGCTTTTTATGGCATAAATTACAGAAGCGACATGAAAACAGATGAGTTTATTAAAACAGAGTGAATCACTGATGACATTTAAGTCTAATTAAGTCAGGCCACTCAGCTTAATGGTTTTGTTCCAGAGGAGGTAACTATTTTGGAATTCATAATGTTTAACACAGATCTTCTGCAACAGGGTATCGTACCTAGGGGTGCCGTTATCAGGGTCTGTAATAGCAAATGCTTTCAGTTAAAAGTCTGTGCCAAGTTAAATCACGGTGAAATTTATCCCAGCCACTTGATAATGCTATCCCAAAATGCTGTCATGGTTGAATAAACGTTTGGGCTTGGGAGGAGGGCATGGGTATTCACAGTGACAAGGTGAGTCTATTAGTAACCTGGGGTAAGATGGGTAAAGCCAAAAGGTAGTTGTCATCCTCACATAAGAAAATGCCCTATAGTTCTGTGTTCAGAAAATACAGAAGTGAAACATTTATTCTGGTCTCAGTAACAAAAGTGCAGCAAATTGAGGGGTAGCTGCTAGATGCTGTCCCTCACAGTGACGTACTCTATGCATTTGAAAATATAAACCACCATTAAATGTTCACCAGTGCCCTGGTTGGCTTTTCTTGCTTTTATACTGGGCTGCAACATTTCTGTCTCTATGAAGCCAAGATGTGCTTGTAATTAATTTTGATTTGCAGTCTTTGCCTGCAGCTTAATAGTGCAAGGATATTTTGTTGTGTAAACTAGATATTGCTCCTCCGACATAGCTGCTGTTATACTGACAACCTTCCTGGAAATTAAACCTTAGACTCCTTCCTTCAGCACTAATATGACTGGCCAGTTGCTGCGCAGGCACTTGAATAGAAAACACTGTTTTTTTTCTTCAGCAGAGTGTGTTTAACCCTGTTACCACTGCTGGCAAGTGATGCTCAAAGGGGCCAGTACGTGCCTGTATGCCGTATCTGCACCTTCTGGGACTTCCAGCAGTCATATCTCCATCTATGTATTAGATGAATAGCTTGCATATAGAGCTTTTTTTTTCCCCCCCCGGTACCCTGCAGTCAGGACAAAGTTGCTGCTTGGCAACAAGAACATTCTTGACCCAGATCCTCGGGGGGAGTCATATAGTTTGGTAGTTTGGGTTTTTGTTTTCTAATGTTTTTGGATGTGTTTTGCTGGTGGCACTAAATGTAGCAGAAAGCAGAACTACAGATCTCAGAGCTTGAAACGGTTTTTGATGACTGTGCAGAGCAAGAATTACATCCATAATGTGCCTACCATCAACGGGCACCCTTTGCAAGTCTTCCGTTTGCTGAAGTACTTCCTTGGGTCCTCTTGGCAAAGGTGTAGCAGGGTGGTATGAAAGCTCTGAAATCCTCTCTGGCAAGGCTCTTTTCTAACCACAGATTTCTGTGTAGGGTGATTGGGCACGTTTAGGTTCCTCAGTTCAAGTATTTAAAATATGTCATAATGAAAGCAGAGAGCTGCAATTACATGGACAAAATATACATTTTTGCATGGCCTTTTATCTGCAAGGTTATAATCTTTCCTATTTTGATTTGAACAGTATCAGTGTCACAAATTGGTCCTTGTCACTATCGCTGTGTTACAAGAAGCAATTGGAACAAAACATGAAGTGATGCGCTCAGTATGTTACCAATATTAGGTTCTTATGCAAGTGACCTATGTACAAAAACAAAACAAGATAAAAAGCTCAAACCAAAATCTGTGAAACAGACAAAACAACCCCACATGCAGATGAATAAATAATTACTAAAACCCTGATCCATTTCAGTACATCTGCAATATGTGAATACAGCTATCACTTTTTTTTGCTTCTTGGAGAGTTGTCATCTGTTATGTCCTTGCTTCACTGTAAAATTGCACTGGATCTGCCAAATCATACATGCAATATTAAACACTACAGGCAATGGATTCATGCACAGTAAACGTTATGTAAACTGTTGGGGTAATTCTAAGTCCTAATTTTGTCACTGAACAAATCTGTATTTGTTCCTGCAGCTAACTTTACCACTCACACAGTTCGTTTATTATTTCCATCAGGAACCTATGATCTACAATTCTTTTCTAAAGCCAGCAGGGCATTCCTAAATGGACCTCACTCAGAAGAATGAACATTTATTTAATTGCAGTGCATATCATTTACATTTACTGCCTCTAAATGCAGTTCCATTGCTAGACTTTGTCCTACACAGAGAAACATACAGTGAAGGGTAATCTTCTGGCTTGCTAGTCCAGGAGCCAGACATAACCATGAATGGTTAATATAGAAATAGCCAAACTTGTTTACACAAAGGGCTATACTAGCCAGCTACCAGGAATCCAAGTACTATACTTGATTTATATAGGTATTTGCATTGTCTTATAAACTAGAATACATTTTGCTGATATTAGCAATTTTATTGCAGTGGAAATAAAAGTATTAATACCACTGCAATAAAAAGCTGCCGATTATTTGTTTTGCCTTCCTTGTTGTAGATACAGCAGCTGTTTGTTGTTTTGTTGGGAATGCTTAGCTTCACATTTCCCTTTGCATCTAGCAAGCTGGGTGTCTGGGACACTTGTTGGCTGCATGGCTCTAAAGGGCGTAGGATGGCCTCAGATGCTTACTGCACCTGGCTTCTTCCTTTTGTTTTCGTGCAAGTCCTATTACAGTATTCTCATTATCTAACAGGACAAAGAAAAGAAAGAAGTCACAGCACACTTCAGGATTCATGATGCTGCAGAGGCTAGATTGGTTGTCATGTTCAGACAGTCATATGATAACACAGGAGGTCTCTAATCCAACCTCTTACTCAAAGCAGGGCCAGCTATGGGATCAGACCAAGTTACTCAGGGTTGTAACCAGTTGGGTGCTGGCAATCTCCAAGGCACTGCACAGCCTTTTTGAGCAATGTGATCTCCTGCTTCACTGTTCTCATGAGGAAAAAAGCTTTTCCTTATAGCCAGTCTGAACCTCTCGTTTCAATTTATGCCTGTTGCCTCTTGTCCTCCCACCATGCACTACTGTGAAGAGCCTGGCTTCATCTTCTTGATAACCCCTTGTAGGTACTGGTAGGCTGCTGTTATGTTCTCTCTGAAGTCATACCTTCTCTAGGCTGAAAAATACCTGATCTCTCCGCCTCTCCTCATGGGGCAAGAGTTCCAGTCCCCAACAATCTTGATGGCTCTCCGCTGAACTTGCTCCAGGGTATCAATGTTTCCTGCATTGAGGGGTTTAAAACTGGGTGTAATATCTAGATGTGATCTAATGAGTACAGAGTAGTGGGCACATCAGCCTACTGAGTATGTCAATCTACTGGACGTGCTCCTTTTCATACAGCCCAAGATGCTGTTGGTCTTCCTTGCTGCCAAGTGCACTGCTGGGTGATGTTTAGCTCGCTGCTCATCACAACCCCCAGGTTCTTCTCAGCAGAGCTGCTTCCCAGGCGGTCAGTTCCTGCTCTGCCTTGATGTTGGGTCTCTTCCTTCTCAAGGGAAGGACTTTGGATTTGTACCTCTTGAATTTTATAAGCCCGTTCGTTCCTCCAGTCAGCTTAGTCCCCCGTGAATGGCAGCTCTGCCTTCAAGCAGGGCTCTCTTGCCTAAGGGAGGACCGTCCTCCTCCCCTTGCAGTGCCCTCTGTGGAGAAGAAGCAGCTTTGAGTAATCCCTGAACACAAGGACAGTAGAGTCCTCTTGCAAGGTCTTGGCATTATCTGTAGAAGACAGTGGAGCTCTTAAACATAGGCAAAGATTTTTAGAACTTTCTACAGTCATCAACAGACTTCCCTGATTTTCCAATAGCTTGCTTTACCTGCAAGAAGTTAAATGTGACATTTTAATTCTCTTTGAATGGAAAAAATGGAAATAAGTTACTGCAGAGTGTCACTGAAAAGCTGGTTTGCACTGCCTGACAAAGATATGATAGATGTATTGGCTTTCACACAAAATCAAAAGAAGGATTTTATTTTTACTTCTAAGTCAGTAGATGATAAAACAAGGTGATACTGTTTGAAGTTATACTTGGAGCAACTTATGTGAACTACATTAAATACGATCCCCTTCTTCCTTTTAATATCAATCCATCTACTTGATCTTGGCTCCTACATATTCATATTTCCTTTAAATGTTCCTTAATAGCCTCCAGGTCAAAAGTGCAGATTCAGACAGCCCTCCAGGATTAGAGGGTATATAAGTATTTTGTACAATCCTGTGTTGTTTGTTAGGCATTTAGGGAAAACCTTCTTGTTTGTTAGGCGTGTACAGCTAATTGCATGTTCCTTAGCAAAGGTCATACACCTGTATTTGCTGTCCTCTATTGCTGTGTATTTTAAGAAGAAAGAGCAATAAGTTTATGCTCAAAGACTGATGTAAGTTTGGAGTATAAAGTGAGAATGATATCTGTGGAAATGGAAAATTGCATGCTGTAATAAAAAGATCTAACTCTCATTCTTGAAACGTATTAATTTTTTAAAGCAGCTTGCAAGTATTTGTTTTTCCTTCTCTTACTGCTCTGAGGAAAAGGAGTATATATCCTTTTCTGATAATCAGAGAAACAAGGATACAGTAGTTCTGCCCATGGGCAAAAAGAGTGCATTTCTCTTGTGTTTTGAAAGCCAGTGCAAGCTCACTTTGCTCAAACTGCAAGGCCCCTAGAAGTTGTATACATTTAATAGTGTGACACTGAGTTCAGGGTATTTTCTGCTGAGAAACTAATGGCTTCTGCTTGGCTTGGTGCAAGAAGAAGGAGCTCTTGCTTGCTTGCAGAATACCATGTAGAAATTAACAGTCAAATGAAAACTCCAGGTTTTATTATGGTTCTCAGACTACTAATATACCTTTGCAGAAGTTGTGTATTGCAGGTTGCTATTGCACACTGCTACTGAAGAACAAGAGAGAAAAGCCAAACAAGGGAGGAGTTCCTCATGTACAGGTTAATTTCCATTGCACTCTTGCATTAGACAGCAAACATATACTGCTGCATGTACATGAATGGTAGGAGTTTCAGTGTCCATAACATGCATATGGTCGTTCCACCCTCTAGGATGACCTGAATTCCAAAAAGAGGTTTCATCAAATCCAAACGTTCCCCATTGTTTCCCTTCAGGAAAATAACCAGAGCCTCCAAAAATTACTAGCTTTTTTTGTATACCCAAATACCAAGTTTGTCCTTTGATGAAGAGGGTACCCACACCATAAGTGGTACATGCAGTCCTGTGTCTGCAAGAATGTTCCCATATTAGCCCATGTTAAAAAACCATCTTTTGAGAGAGACAGCCAACTCAAGTCTCCGAAGGCAGCAGGTACAAATTAAGGACTGCAGCAAGTAATGAATGTTGACAGAGTGTTACTGTAGGGAACAGGGAACCAACAGGGAAGGTTTCTGTAAATGGAGAAAAGTAACTTGTAGAGTTGATCTGAAATGTATCTTTTGATGTGAAACAATATACCTGCAAACCTCCCTCTGTCCTTCTTATTAAACAAATAAATAGTTTGAAAATAAAGGAGGTACTAGAACACTAATTAGTATGGCTAAGGTAACCTTCCACTTTCCTGAAAGCAAATCCCAGTGTCCTGTTTCAGTTCATTCTGTGTCAAAATCAACCTTGGAGTTACTGAAGTGAGAGAATTCTACAAAGGACGAGGATAAATGCTGATAAAACTAGCACTTTTGGAAAGAAAAGGGAGTAATTGCCCATTATTTTGGGCAGTAAAGTGTAAATCCTTTCTTTATCCTCCACTGTGATAGTCTCACTATTAAAAATTGAATCACTTGACTACGTGTAAGTACAACATGTGGTCTGTTTCTAGAATGGAGAGACCTCAGATGTACCTCTCATCCTTAGGATCTTATATACAGATTAGTCTAACTTTGAACAAACACTTTCTAAATAGCATGGAGTGCCCTTGAGGGTGGAAGGGAAAGAAGAAAAAAATCAAGAAGTAGAGAAGCTGTTGCATGATTGATTTCTGTAACATTTCTCTAGGTCAACCACAAGGTCTGAGGAGAGAAGGAACTGAAAACTACTATATATTTGAACATGGTTTTTAATTTTCAGATTCCTTAAAATTTCTCACTGAAGATACAGATGCTGTACAGCAAATCTGAACCTACTGATTCTGGACTTGCTTTGGCAGACTCCTTAGAAGTAATCCTTGTTTCCTCAGGGGTCCAGAAACCACAAGTTGAAGTAGCTGAGATACTATAGTTAGTGGATCCCACACTTGCTGACTTCAGCCAAGGTGGCATCTGCTAAGTACTGCCCTGTAGCATGAGTCTAAACAAATGCATGAACTTGTCCTTGATTTCATCTAATACAGATGCTTTGCTACTTCGAGGAAGTGCTGACTCTTACCAAAGTCCACAAAATGGAAAGGAATAGATTAACCATGCGGCCCTTTAGCTAGGATACCAGAATACACTATATTTATCCATATCTGTGGGTAAACACAGCTTTGTAAATTGCCTTCATTTTCACTGCCTTTTTTTTTTTTTTTTTAAATTCACACTTGCATCAATGTGGCATTTTCTTCCTTACCAAGGACTCTGAGCATGTTTGAACATCAGAGATGTCTCCCTTGCTGAGAAACTAAACTGAATATAGATGCCTAATTGTCCCTTATCCGACTGTTCATTGTCAAAATTTTTAGTGGTCACCAGCCCTTGCTCTTTCAGTTCTCCTTGTGCCTTTCCCCTTTCCATGTCCATTCTGCTATACCCTCTAAGTTATCAGCATGTCTATAGCATCTCTGCAGCTCCAGGTCTCCTTACCACCTGCTCTTCCTTTTGCTTTCACAGGTACTCAAGTTAATTCTTTAGGCTCTGCTTTGTAGTTCTTTCCTTTGAGTGACGTACACTCAAATACAGGTCACACCTTGCTTCTCTTTCTTCCACCACTGAATGTTCTGGAAGGGCATTTCAGGAGCCGGAGAGACTATCTGTACTGAATTATTTCCAAGAGACTTTTCAATTTGTTCTTAAGCAGAAGTCCCACTGGTCCCATCAAGTCCCTCTTTGAGACTTTAATTTCCTTCCCTAAGCCTTCTTGTTGCCATTTGTTCTCCAGCTGTCACATGTTACTGACTTCAAGAAGATGGAAAGGCTCTGTCACAAGCTTTTTCCATCAACTTACCTCTTTTCTCCAAATAGCTTTTTTTTCTGGTCTGTTCTTGATCTGTTTCCTTTCCCAGTGACATGTGCCAACATGACTGAACTATTTTCTTCCCCTGCTTCATATGTCTGGTGGCTCCTTCTATTTGTGTCCTAAGTGCCTTTCAATGTTCCATATCCTTAAGTACATAAGAGTAATACCATAATAATCCTACTCTCTTTCATCTTGAGTATCATTAGATGATAACCTCTAACCTTCCCCCACCTTCTACGTATCCTTGTTCCCTACTGGTCTGTCAGAAATGCCGCTCCTGTGACCACCTTCTCCTGCCTGATGATCAAATCACGTTTTTGTCTCACTGAATAGTCACACTCTCTTCTGTGATCAAATGCTTCATCCCAACACTTCACCAAGCTGAATCTCTGGCTTTGGTTCCTTTTGTAGTCATCCCTGCCAATGCCAGTACTCCTTTCACTTGCTCTCCTTCATGTTTGCTTGCTACTACTTACCTCCCACCCTGTGGACATCTCCTTTTTCTCACTCAAATTCTTTCTCAAAGTGTATTTCGTCAGAGCCATTGTCACTATCCTGCCCTCACCATTCTGCTATTATTTACAGGCCCTTTAATGATAGGAGAAAAAGTAGAAAGCAAAAAGGAAACGGATGGGAACATTGTAAGTTGTCACTATCTCTGCATCTTCAAAAGAGTCTTTTGACATCCATTGTTCTTCAAGATAAAGTAGAACAGCATTTGCATTGTAGAGCACAAGCACTACTGGTGCCTAACAAATATTGATAATAACTGTAACTGGTCCTTTCTTCTAAGCAGTCACTAGGAATTGTCTATGTAGAGGGGTTGTATAACCAGGCTGCTGTCTCAGGGGCCTGCTGTCAGTCTCTCCATCTCCCTCGTGAGCAGCAGAGAATGACTATGTATTAATAATGAGCTACGAGATGCTTGAAATTTTCATCTCCTCACTAATGAGAAAAAGCCGAAGGAAATGTATGTGAGGGATCCTTGTCTGAAGTGAAGACAAAATGCCACTTTCATGCAGTTATAAATAAAACACTCTTTAGACTCTTATCTTGTGCTGTATAAGAAGCTGATGTAGCATTACACAGCCGATATGGATGAGAAACAAAGGGGTCACTGATGTGGGACATGCATACTATTTCCTGAGGTACTCATACTGCCAGTGGAAACCAGTTATGCACTTGCTGGATTGAAGTAGGATGATGCTGTCGACTTCAGCAGAAGGGAAGCTTGGTCTACACCTCCCATTTCAAAACTTGGTCAAGAACAATATTAAGCCCTTTGAAGACTGTGGCTCCAGTGCTGAACAAAATAGGTTACAGAGAGTCACTGAAGAATTAAGTGACTTTCATAAATGTGTTTTCAGCTGTAAGAGATACCAGATCATGTAGTGGTTTTCCTCTCTCAGCTTGCAGCATAAACTGGGGATTTGGTGAACAGCTTATCTGAAGACAAGGTCCTTGTTTTGCATCCTAGTTCCTTGGCAGAAAAATGTATCCCTGCACTTGAACTCCATGTGGATTTTTAGTGGCTTACAAATTCTCACACCAGATTGTAGCATATAACAGCAGCAGGTCCCTGGTGCAGTTCAGAATAGCATACAACCTCTTACAGTGGAATATGGACACAACAGGATCAAATGAACTTTCAGCAATGAGGGAACAATTACGAAGTCTCTGAAAGTCCATTTGTGCTACACTAAAACCTTTGCTCTTCAGTAAGGATACTATTAAATTACAAAACTCCCTTTGTCTCAGATAAGGAGTGAGTTCCCTCTTGGGTTGGGTTTTTTTTGGAGGGGGGAGTGGTTGGGGTTTTTTCCCCTGAGGACTGCTATGAGCTATTCACACGTTTTAGTTTATAAAGAAAGCCTGTTTCTCCCCAGTCAGTCTGAATTCTCTTCTCCTAAAGATTTAAAACAGAGCAGTGCCAGAAACATTAGAAGGCTTCTCTCTGTGAAACTGCACTCTTTTTTTTTTTTTTTTTTTTTTTTTTTTTTTTTTAAACAAAACAGACTTCTGAACAGATTAGGAACACATTTACTGGGAATATAAAAGCAGAGAGTACCTCATCTGAAAGTATCTTCACCACATTGCTGTTGCGGCCACTTGTACCAATGGAAAATACTGAGTTTTAGCAGCACTTCCTTACCCATTCAATACAGATCTAAACAGCCACACAAGGTGTGGGGGATTTGGCTCATTGATGCTGTCTGCAGTTCATGTTGGCAGAGTTCTCAGCAGAGGTTTTATATCTGAAGGTTATCACTGCCAGCTTTGATCGTATATACAATATCTCATTCCAAAGTGAGAGACAAAACCAAGTTTGCATTTAACTGCTAACAGTAAGAACTACTCCACTATCAAAAGGAGAATATATTTTTTTTGCAATGATTTTTTATTTCATAAAGCAAGTGAGTTTTCTAGTCTGTCGCACATGAAACCTCTTCAGACATTGAACATGTGCTTTTGCCAGTAGTTATTAACATGCTTTGCTTCCCACTCTTAGGCAAACTATTTCCATTAGATCCTAATACTTTAGGCAATGAGAGAGAAAGTAAGAGAGACACTGAGGGAGAGCAAATTCCTCTTGAATAACACAGCTTGTTTACAAACCTTCCACAGCCTGAACGGAGCCAACGGGAGGTCTCTAAATTAGCTATTGGGAAAGGCATTTCAGGATGGTTTATGTGGTGGAATGGAATTGATAATAGAAGTTGCTTGTCTGTAGCCTCTAAGCTGATTAGCTCAGGAAGAGTACACACTGTTACAATTAGCATTCAAAGCCTATTCATCTGTACACTGGCACAGAGAACGGTCTCTGTGGGAGGCTTAACTGGGAGAATTATTCCTTCTTCTATGCTGTTTATAGTTAGTTGGGCTTAAAGGATGCAAAACCTTTAAAAGAGACTTGGCCTTCAGGAAATCATTGAAGATGCCAGCAGCTGAAGCGCTTGGCAATTGGCAGGACCGCTCTCTATCAAGCCTGGCATTTTTTGCACTGCAAGAAATTGTTTATTAGTAACACATCTAAAATAATGTCACTGGTCAGTATTCAGTAGTCAAGACAAAAAAAAATATGTTAAATGTGACAATTCTTCCTGCAATGTTGCAGTTGCTAATATAGATGTAAAAAACCCCCAAGAAATTGAACAAATTAATGGTCCTATAGTAATATTAATGTGCCCATTTTTGCATATATAATGGCAGAGATTTTTAGCCTTGCATCTAAACAAAAGATTTAAAATTTAAATGAATGAGGCAGAAATACTGGGGAGCACCACAACTATGTGATTTCCTAACGTGGGCTGTTGCATTAACAATGCTCTTGCATGCAGTTTTATCCATACAAGGCTAAAGCTTGAACTTCCTTCTGACCATAGTGTAGTTGTCAGTACTAGGGAAGGTTCACAGAAACCTAAAGGTTATTTACACTCTTCCCCCAACCAAATGCTACATTAGGGCCCCCAGACCCCCCTATCCCTGAGTAACATGCACAAAATAAGCTACTTTCAGACATAACCTGCAGGCAGGCTTGAGGGACTGCCAGACCCAAATGCAATGTTGCATTTTGTTTTGTGCATCTTAGGAGCCAAGGTTTTCAAGGACAGCATCTCTGTGTGAGAATAGCTATGGGCCATGTCAGCGCTTGACAAGCTTCCCCTCAACAAAAGATAAGACAAAAGCCTTAATGCTCTGGGGTGAAGTTGACCTAAAAACTCTCATAAACTCCCCAAGTTAATTTGGATTTTGTTTGTCTTTTGATTTCAGAAAGGTCTTGCTTCCTGTCTGTTTTGTTACCAGTGTGGTTCTTTGCTCCTATTACTGTCTCATGGCAAGAGCCTGAGTGTTGTAAACACCTGTCCCAAGGGCTGAGAATCCATTCAGGCCATGCCTGACACCAGACAGTTGTGAGAGCCAGATGGGTTGCTTAGACAGCCAGCTTGTCTTCTACTTTTTGCAGGATTGCACCCTGCCTGCACTTCTTCCTGCTAATGCCTCACCTAATACATCTGTGAGTATTACAAGGATGATACCCTCTTTGATAGTTAGTCTCTGTCAGACTCCAAGGTGGTTTTAGCATTCAGAAATACGCTCTGAGCTTAGTCTCAACTCTTTCATTGTTAGCTTGCTTCTGTGTCTCAGCATCTACGGAGATTGAATAATTCCCTTCCTTCATTTATATTTATATTTTGACGCTATTTATAGATTGAAGCTGTGGCCCCCTGAGTTTTCTTTTCTTTAGGTTATATTTATAGACCTTTGATAATCATCCCTGGTATTTTGTGCTTATCTTCCGATACTTACATGCTGTTTGTTAGCCATCACATTGCTGCCTTCCCCCCTCCCACCCATGATTTTGCTCTGCATTATCCCGAAAGTGGTGATACTAGGACTCATTTTACTGTAATCTTGTTAATTGAAGATGATGCAGCCCCCATAGATATAATACATAATCTATCAACACTCCAGCCCCCCAAAAACATTCTTAAACAGTGGCTGTTTTCTTACCTTTTAGAAGCTTGCTGCTGTTTCTCCTGCTGCTTGAGGCAGGGACTGTCTGTAGCTGCCTGTACAGCACTCAGCATGGTGAATTTCCAGTTGCCTCTGTATTCCTTTGGTGGTTCTGTAATGTGAGATAATTAGAAATAAAAGACAGCATTGACTGAAAAGTGAAGAATCAAGTGTAAAGCCAGACACTCACCAGCTCTGCTTTTGTAAGGAACTTAATTTTCACACTGAACATTCCCAAACTGCTGTAGCTGTAAGAGAGTTAGAAATGAAGGTGATAATGATATGGACTGGTGCAGATTTCCCTGAACCATATGCGAGATCAGCAATCCAGGCTCATAAATTCAGTTCAGAAGCTGTGAAAATGCCTTGAATTATTTAGTTCACTTGTCCAGTGAGAGCTCAGAATTATTAAACTTTTGCCAGCTACTGCATGTACAATTTTTTTTCACATCAAATTTTTCCTTGTATGCAGTTGGCATATTTTTAAACACACATGATCACTCATCTTTTTACCCTCTGACTGATTTAGGGTTCTTCTTTTTGTAATTTTTTCTCCTGTTTCCCCCAAATAACTCTGTTCTAAGTTTGCTTCCAAGTTTCAGACGGAGCCTTGACCATATCTTAACGCTTGTTCTGACCTTCAAAATTTGTCTGTGTGGTAATATAAGATAGATTCAAGAAAGAAGAATGTAATCTCCCTCTTAGTTAGCTGTTTTGTTTTTTTTTAACTTCTCAGAACAAGTCAAAACTTAACTTGTTCAGAAATGTCTGAGGCTTTCCTTTATCTCTGCCTAGGCTTTCCCCTGGTGAGAAGGCATTTTCATAAACAAGTCATCTCAAAAGGGAGACACTGCTGTAATTTCAAATACTGGTGAAGATCCAGCTCTTGTTCTTGTTGTCACTGCTCATGAGAAGCAGTTGCAATGCAAAGGGCAGCTTCCTCTTGCTTGCTGAGATTCTTCAGTCTGTCTGCAGGGCATTGTGGATGGAGCACAGACTGCTTTCCATGCCCTCCTTGGGGGAGAAATCCCAGGGTATTCAGCTTGTCTGCTCTTCCTGATGAGCAGTCTCTTTGTCAGTGTTACCTCAAACTTTTTGCTCTAAGCCCAGGATTTTATCTGCAGATAATGGGAGCTTTGGTGTGTGGGTTTGTTGCTGTTAGGAATGTCCTTTTCTCTTTAGCACATACTGGCTTCTGATACTTGTAGAAAGAGCTGAGATTTGCACAGACCCTTACAGAATCTAGGAGACAAGTGGCATATTGGAAGTCTACCTACTTAAGCACACTTTTGAAAGAGTAACCTAGCCCACAAGTAGCAAAAGTAATACATGCTAACTAAAAGGCTATTTAGTTTGGTTTTTAATTTTAAGTCCATAGATTTAATCTATTAGAGGATTCAAAAAAGTATATTCAGTATCATGAAATCTCAGGTACGCATCTGGGATATGGAAGAGAACAGAGTGAAAGCACTTGCCTCAGCAGAGGGAAGGACGGCACAGTGATGATATCAGTGTGCTCCTGAACCTGCACATCCCATGCTGTGTTAACATCTCATGCTGCATTGGGTCTCTGAGTGAGGGCTTGGGTTAGAAAGCCATAAAAGTCCAATAGGGTGGGAAAACTGAAAGCTTGAAAACTTGTAACCAGTGATTTCAGTGGCCACTGTGCCTGTAAGATTAACTTACACTCTGTAGGGGAATATTTCTCTGAAAGGCTCTCTACATAGCCTCTTACGTGTGCAAAACCATGATGGCTGTAGAGTGCAACTGCTGGCAAATGTAGAGTCATTGCTGGCAAAGCTGGGGGATGTTTGCTGAATTTTGAGGCTGTTAATAGGAGCATTAAGCTAATGACATAAAATAAATAAAACCACTGCTAGATGAGGAAACAAGTGGTTGTCTGCCTAGTAGGCCACACATACAAGGAAATGCTTATTTGAAGTTTAAAATATGTTTCAAAACTTCTGAAAAAATCTTGGAATGACAGCCTCCAATCTGCCATCACTTTGTTTATCTCCAGAATTCTAGGGTGCTGCTGTAAGAATAAGGTGGGGACGTGCTGTGTGAGCCTCTCTGCAGTACCATAATACCTCTGCTTACCTCTGCAGCTAAAAAAACAAAGACCCTTTGCCCCCATATTAGTTGTTGAGAAGTGGTAACCTAAATGTAGAACAAATGAAGTGTGTTTTCACCAAGGGATTTCCAAAAGGGCATTATACTAGTGACTGTAAAAGCTGCATGTGGCAGAGTGAAAAAACACACAAATCCCCTTGTTTTATGCTGTTACAGCTTTGACAGGTCCTCTCTTGGGGTGGTTGCTCCTAAGATGCATTAGTTCTAGCACTTAAACTCCCATGTTCAGTGAACTAGAGGCATGAACTGACCTTTCCAGAAGAAAAAGGTTAATGTTGAAAAACACTGATTTCAGCAATCCCATCTTCTCAAGGTAACCCTGGAATTTATGGTTTGCTTAACTATACAGTGATGTTGCTGTTCCCTTGAAAAATATCTTTGTTTCTAAAGTGATCTGTGTAGCTGAACCAGTATTCCCACTCATGAAATGTTTGAATTTTAATTGCCTGCTATCTATCTCATACGTCTTTGTCACCTGATAGCATGGAGCAGATGTTGAGATGCATCTGCATCTTAGATGCTGCTGGAGTGGGAGACAGAGAGATATTCTCGTGAAATCTTTCTGGTAGTTCTTGCCTACGGTCATTCTGGGAGGGGCCTGACAACTCTGTGATGCATCAGGAGATTGCTGTCATAAATGGGATAACATGATGTCCTTATCCACTTTGCATCAGGTGCTCCAGTTACTCCAGTTACATAACAGCGATGTCAATCAGACAACTGTGTCACATAAAGAACTTTCATTGGGGGTTGAGCAGTAAATCTGAGCAAAGGACAACTTGGGATCAGTATTAGGACCAGTTCTTTACAGGGGATGTATTGAGTAGAAAAGTTTCACCAGAGAAACAGTGGGAACCTCACTGCTTCAGTCACCTGAAGGACTAGACAGGGCTCTTGAGAAATGTTGTAGGAAATTATTTCCCACTGACAGTTTGGAAGCATGATCTTATCTAACAGCTGGTGTCTGCCTGATATCCTCTGAATGTGTCTTTTCCAGCAACCCTGACAGTCACATCTGGGGAAAATGGACTTCGTAACATCTGAAAGAGTCCCTTGGGCCTTGAAGCTTCTAAGTGACAAGGAAATACTTCCTGCCTGCCTCAGAAGTGCCCCTCAGGGCTGCTCTGTGGTTCTGCATCAAGCAAGACCTGCATTTGCAGGTCCTCCTGCTCTTGCTCCAGGCAACCCAGCCTCCTCCTTTCCAAATGAGCATATAATAGACGTATGTGGCAGGAGTGAAGTACGGACACTACACCAGTTAGAAAAGTTCGACTGAATTACCAATGCAAAGGTGTTTCATTAATTGCTTAGTGTTGTGCTCTGTGGGCACAAAGGTCATTGGTCCATTCATTGCCTTGTCTTGCTATAAATGATTTGGGCTAATGGTGCTTACAACTGCTTCCATCAGGAGATTATTTTGCAGTTTAATGGAGTACCAGGACATCCCTCCTGATACCATCTGACATATATTTTTTCTTTGCTCAGCTTCATCCCATTAATTTTACCTAAACAAAAAAAAAATCTTTTACAGCTTTGTGGTTTTACATGCTCTGAATATTTTTAGGCTGTTCTTGTAGTCCCCAAGTAGCCATGACTGGGAAATATTTTGTTCTCCCTTCTTGCAAACTACGTGCTGCCTTGAATTGTAAACTTGTGATTACCATGAAGATAATAAAAAATAATTTAAATTAAAACTGATTGGAAAATACAGCCATGGGACAAGAAACTAACAGGAATGCTGGGCCAAATCCAGTAAAGCTTTTAGGCTGTTAGTTTTCAGTGAGATACTGCTGGCATCGGTGCGAAGCTGGGATCCTACGAAGGAGCTAAAAGTCTACATTAGGAGATGGGATCCCAAATGCTTTGTTGGACACAAGCCTTTATATTTCCATACATTTAAAGTCTTTTATTTTCTAGGAGTAATGTCAGAGCAGGAAGCCCTGTCTGTGGCCTGTACGGGGACGGCCTTTTGCTGCCTTCACCCGGTGCTGTTGGGGGATCACAGCTATGGCCATCACGAGGTGTGGGATGGTGGTGTACATATTTCATCATCCGTAGGTCAATGATCTCGTAGAAAGTTTCAAAAAGCTCTGGTGACTGACTGAGGAGACAAGAGGCAGATGGGTGCCTTGATATGCCTGGCCCCACAGCAGCCCAGGAAAGGAGGATGGGCACAGCAGACGGCTTTCAACTAAAAGAAACACTGATTTGCCCAATGTTTTGTTTCTCACGTGTGTGTAGTAGCATCGTGACAGTAGATACGTTGTAGTGGTTTTGAACCCTGGCTTGCAGTGAAACACCACCCAGCTGCTCGTTCATCCTCCCACCTCCCTGGGGCTGGGGGAGGAAATTAAAGGGGGAAAGGAAAAAGAGACTCGTGGGTTGAGATAAGAACAATTTAATAACTTAAGCTACAATAATATTGTGAATAACAATTATAATAGTAATGATAATAGTAATACATACAAATATACAAATAAACAAATGAGTGATACACAGTGAAACCACTCACCACCATGACCAAGCCTCAGCCCATTCCCGGGGCTAATGATCCTGGAGCAGGGAAAGTCCCAAAACTGTAATCCTGGAAAAGAGATAAGAGACTGAGCATCTGAGAGACCAAGAACCAACCAAGAGAGTGAGACAACCCTGAGAGATGGGCGATCCAGAGAGGAGAGCACTTCCAGACAGAGCCTCATCTATATACTGGGCATGACGTGCATGATATGGAATATACCATGGCCAGTTTGTGTCTCAGTCCTAAGCCTCAAGTTGAACCCTAGGCTAGTGATTACCATGAAGATAATAAAAAATAATTTAAATTAAAACTGATTGGAAAATACAGCCATGGGACAGTCCTAAGCCTCAAGTCGAACCCTAGGCTAGTAATTGGGGCTGTGCTCTCTCCCAGCTTCTCCTGCCCCTGCAGACACTGGCACAGCAGAAAAGCTGAAAAGCCCTTGACTGTCCTGGCAGCAACTAGAAACATCAGTGTGTTACCAGTCTTCTCCTCAGCACAAATCCAAACACAGCCTCTCACTAGCTGCTGTGAAGAAAGTGAACTCTAACCCAGCCAAAACCAGGACATGTGTCTACACCATGGCTTCTGTTAAGACTTTATTATGTGCCTAAAGAGTGAAAAGGTTTTTGGATATAAATCTTCTTTTTGAAGCTACTAAAGGGAAATTGCCAGTTTGAACAGAAACCAAGTGTCAACCTGGCTTGCAAACCAGGAGGCCTACAGCTTACACAAGGTGCCAAGAAAGCATTTCAAAAAGAACAAAGTGATTGTGGCAGAGGTGGATACACAATGGCAGGCAGGCTTGATGGATATGCGGCAGTTTTCCAAACACTAGGATGGTGTAAAGTAGATCTTAACACTGATAGACATATTATCCAAGCCAGCCTGAGCCACTAGTCTAAAAGGCAAAAGGGGTTCGGAAATAACTAGGGCCTTTAAAAGCAATTTTTAGGAGGAAGTGATACTTCAGAAATTACAGCCTGATCAGGGAAAAGCATTTGAAACCAGCCTTTAAAAAAGCTGGTAAAGCAGTATAGTGTTCACCATTGTGTTACTTGTAATGTGAATTCCCATATCCAGCTGGCCAGTGCTCTCACATGACCACTCCAGCACACCCAGCATCCATCTCTGTACGGGGTACAAAACACCTCCTAAGCATCTTAACAACATCGAGAAGACTGTCCTATGTAACCATTGCTGCATAAGCAGGAACACTGTGTACTGACTATTTGCAGACATCTGATCTGTCCACAGTTTGGTCAGTTTTGCAGCAGGAACCCCCTGAAGGAGTTTCTGAACAGCCAGATTCCCCAGAGTTGGCAGTGACACAAGGGAAGTTGTTAAAGACAAAGCGACCCACAGAAGGGAGTGCCTGGGAGAGGTCCCTGAGCTGGCCCCAACTGTGTGCCAGAGCCATTGGTGAGGTGAAGAGCCGAGACATAGCCCTAAGGGCATCCTCCATTGCATTGAGGACCACTTGGTCAGTGCTGGCAGAAGCATCCTTCTTCCCTTGGCAACTCAGCATCTCTGTGAAAGGGCTGTCCCTTTCCCTGTCCCTCTTTGCAAGACCTTCAGAGATCTAGCCAGACCAGGACTAAGGCAATCTTACAGAGCTTCTTGTCTTTTGGGTACTCATTCACTGTTTGATGGGAATACTGCTGTAACTCCTGCAGACCAAACATGGAGAAATTTCTCTTTTCAACTGTCCCATGTACCTCCTTTCAGACCAAAATGAATTTTTAAAAACTGATGGTATTTCAAAGATTCCTGTTTTAAATAGATTTTTTCCCTGTGTTTTGGTTTGTTTTTTTTTTTTTAAGTAGACCTTCTTTTGAAAACCCATTTCCATTTCTGATTTTCACAAAAATAAATTTTTCATGAGAAATGTTAATTTCAACAAGCCTGGTCAGATGACAGAAGCTTCCCATCAAATGCAGTTTTAAGGTGAGACAGAGAAACTTGGAGAAAATCAACATGTGAAATTAGAAACAATAAATTAGAAAAACACAAAATTATATTTTTCTCAAAACCAGACAATTTTTAATCTTTAAGAAATCCATACTTGGTTTTATTCCCTTTTTTAAACTAACACATGAGAAATATGTTTTTGTCCTCTTTTCAGAGTTTCTGATACCTCCAACTGACATCATATTTTACTGTGAAACTGGTAGATGCTGTCCTGAACAAGACTTTGCGTTTTTCCTGGGTGTCTCCAGATCTATCAGCTTGGTAGAAGTACATCTTGCCCCTGTCAAGAGCCAATGAGATGTGTGCTTGGGGCTGCCCGGCCTCTCCCATGTATATCTTCTTTCCATTGCAGTGATTGATGTCGTCTTTTTTTCTCCTCTTCAACTTTCTCCTAAAACCCTGTTTGTCTGGGTGCTGGAGGGGGTACGCCCCTGCTGCTTACATGTCCTCCTGTCTGGCTTTTCATGCCCCCAAGCACAGTAATTTAGACACCAGCTTTCCCGTGCCACTGCAGCAGTACCTCTAATCCAAACTGTGGTTTAAAATGCTTCGGTTTCTTTCTCGGTGCTATTACAAATTCCTGGAAATGCAAACTTACTAGAAGCTCAGTGGTAAAGCAAAAGGTGCCTGATTTTGCTGCAATTTGACTCTTTCAAATGAGAGAACATTTTCACTAGGAGACCTCAAGAAAATTCTGACATGGCACTTCAGGACATGTAACCAATACTGAACAATGTCCATTTTAGGAGCCTCCAATCTTTGCCAGCCCAGGCATTGATACCCAGGAAAGAGCACACTGCTGCATTGGTGTGTGTGTGTTGCTCTTCTTTGCTGGGTCTACTTTAACATTTTAATTTCATACTGTTGTTACCAAAATGACATCAAGAGTTCTTCACCCAAGCCAGCATTTCTCACCACGTGAGCTATACAGAAAGGATTACTGTGCCAAGTGCTGGCAGTGTCCCAAGGTTTTTTGCTGTGTCAGGACATCAGCCTTCTTGAAAAGACCTAAAAATAAATGCATTTCCTCATCACCAGCTTAGTTCTATGGGAGCTGGCAGCACCGATCAGTGTGATCTTTCTGTATTAGACCTTTCAAGTCCTTTAACATTTTTGTGATCTTTTCATCGAATGTTGCAAGGTGCATTTCACTTTGCTCTGATTCTTGTGCTTAAAAGCTGTTTCTGTAAACTCTGAGTGTATATCAATCATCTTTCCTCCTTTCAGTTTCCTTGCCCTTATCCTCTTTCCACTGGGAAAAAAATAAAGAAGAAACTTCCAGTTTATTGCAGCAGTATCAACTGAGAGCTTCCTGAAGACTGGAGTAGTACAAAGAGGTTCTTATCTATTCCTAAACCAGGAAACATGAAATAATATCTGACTCTGATTCTGACAGTTACACCCATGAGAATTAAAGTGTACCTGTGAAACTAATCCTAGGTAACTTAAAAAAGAATGTACAGACAAGTATGCATTTGATGGTGCTCTTTACCATTCAGTTAGTGCTCTAGCTCATGCATTAGTGGGGGCAGTAAGAACATGCACTGATTCCCATCCTTCGGGGTAACTGTGTGAGAGCCCTTTGGTTTCGGTCAGAATCCTACTGCTATTTCAGTCCAGCAGTGAACAAGCATATGCTTACCTTTGTGTCATTGGATAAACTTCAGTAATGTTTTATTGTCAGAAGTTAAACGTGAATGCCCAAAGTATAAAAAGAAACTATTTTCCTTTTTTAGCAGAATTAGAAATAATGTAAGAAATATGCACTCTATGTATAGTGCTTCTGCATTAATGGGATTTAAACAAGTATGATTGGTTTCAGGTGGTCAAATAATAACGCAGAATGGAAATCCTGCACGATGGCACAAGTTACTTGCAATTACCTCTTTGCTGGCCACTTGCGTATTTTTTATTAAGTAGTTTTTATGGGCAACATACTTTTTCTACTTACGTAAGTATCTTCGCAGCAGATACTTTCTTGCTGCAATGGCAATAACAACTTCTTTCTATTCTGGTTTCCAGAACTCTTAAGGGTATTATTTTCCCACAAGACCAGTTAGTTAAATTGCCTAACAGGACACATCTGAAAATTATTCCACTCTCAAAGAGTGGGTGTGAAGCCCTGCCTTTAAAAGCAGCAATCTTTTAAGGCTACTTGAAGTGGCATCTTTTGGATCACTACTCATGGAAAAATTGTTCCAGGGATTTTTGCTGTACAATTTTGAGAATTTTTCAGTTAGTTTTAATTTATTTTTGTCTTGCATCTTTGGATAAATTGGACTGACCAGGACTATACTGAAGACCATATGCAACCAGACTTTTTATTAAAACTTGAAATGAGAGTATCAGGAGCTCAGAAACTGAAAAGCTATATTTCTCTCAGCTTTTCTAATTAATTACATAATGGACAGATTGAATGAGTAAACTGTCTGAAGTGGCTGTTATGTGTTTTTCTGAGATTTCTTTTAGGAAATGCAGGAGAAAAGTTACATAACTACCAAAAAAAAAAAAATGTGGGAAAACCACTTAAAGTACTGAAATTCTGATTTATAAATTGTTTCACCAGAAGCAATAGTGACTCATACTTTCATTTCTTTTACAGGAGATAAATCTGAGGTTGCTTGGCTCAGGCACAACTCTTCCTGAGGAAAAAAAGGCCAAAAGCCAATTCACAGAAAGATGAATCGAATACTAAAACTCAAGATGACAATCTGACAGCCACTTGGCATCTGCTCTCAGATGGCAGCCAGCTGGCTTCTCACAACAGTATATGCACCAGAAAAATTGTTAGGAAGAGCTTGCTGAGAAAGTCAACGCAGTCCGTGCATAGATGCAACACCTCCTGTAAAGCCCCTCTTGGGCAAAGCCTAACGGGTTGGTGTATCACTGCAGCGCTGCTCTAGCCCTTGTGCCTTTCCTCAAACACTCCTGTCCCTTAGTATCTGTAAGAAATTAACAGGTTAGTGATGAGCACTAATAAGTAATAACCACCTGTTTTTCTGGGCTCCATCCTGCTAATATACAACAGGATGTAGCTTTAAGCAGGGCAGAGTCAACTGTTTGACATCAAGGGCAATGTGGCTGTTGGATGAAGGCTTCAGACTGTTGGCTCTTTGGAAGTGGAATTGCTTTTTCTTTTCCGCACAGTGCCTTGCACAACATGAAATCACTCGTCATTGTGGTTCACAGTGCCAGTATGGTTATTATTAGACATTATTTTGGGAGAAGGCAAGAATTTCCATCCCTGTTCTGCTCTAGAAACAGGTTGAAAAACAATTGGCATACAAAGCTGTCATACTCTGCTTTGTCTTATGGACACTTCACAGTCCTCTTCTCAGGTCCCAGTGACTGCAGTACTGAAAATGTGCTAGTGACAGTGGTGTGTACTTCACTTTACAAGTAAGCCATTATTCCTACTAGGTGTAAAAATGAAAGCAGGGACAAATGGCTGCATTTACAAAGACCTTGTTGCATAAAGATGGATCTGACAAGTCTAAATAGGATCTTCTGTTACCAGCTGCTGAATGTGTATCAGCTTTAGGTCTTTTTCTGCATCCTGTCTGCACCAGCCTTTTCAAGTGCTCTTGTGTTTGTCTCTGAGAATCCCTGTTCCATCTCTGGTTTGCTGGTAGCTGTCACAGCCACACAATCCATCATCTTAAGTATTTTTATGATCATGAATTCAATGCAGAATGCTGAGAGCTTGCCACTTCTGGCAATTAACTTGAGATAAATAAAAGTGGTAAGAGGAGGCATTAAGTTACCACCTGCAGAAGACTGGCTCAGCGCTGAGTGCTCTTAACAGATGAGTGCATCTGAGGAAGTGCTAATTGCAATGAATTCCTTACAGTCTTTTTGTTGATGCACAAAAGATTGAGGAAACAGGAAGAAAAGGGAAATGCTTCTGTCTTTTGAGTCACAGTGGAAAATAGGCAGGAACTGGGCTCTAGAAGAACACCGGTTATTCTCAGAATCTGCAGAAAAAGAATATGCTAAGAACAGGGGAAAAGACAGAGGACTGATGCCATGAATAGACATCTCCGTCTGTGCTCTGGCCGTGGTCCAGGCTGTATGACATAGCTTACATGATACAGTGCCCATTTGGGTTATTTATATAACACCGTAGGTTCTACAAGTACTGTAGGAAGATGAGCTCTGTGACCTGAGAGCCTTGTGTTGAGAGGGAGACAGACACAATCCAGTGATTAACTGTAAGGTGCAAACATGGGAAAGGGCAGCACTGAATCAGATGGGAAACAAAGCTCAGGCAAAGAAGCAAATGCTGATCAGGGCCATAAAAATGGCATAAGAAAAGGCAAAGGATTGCTAGGTGGGGACAAAGTGACAACTAATTGGTGCTTTTATTTCTGTACAAGGATGGTTTACTAATCACTGTTAGCAGCCCTGTGTTAATGGCTTACCCTTCCGAAAAAATGAGTCCCAGAAAAAGCACCTTCCAATTTTAAGCCCAAGTTGTGAACCTAATACTAAGAATTATTTTAAAATATAGATCATTGTATTAAATAACAGTCCAAAACCAAAGCAGTTTTGTGCCTCAGGTCTTTCAGCCAAACACAAGCTAAATTTTAAAAGCAAATGGTTTCATTACTTCAGTGATATACCAGTTGCTTTAGCAGAGCTGGGGTCATTTAGCTAGAACTTTTTGGTGAGTAAACATTGCTCTTTAATTCAACTACCTCTTGTTGCTGAGACTTCACTGTCATGTCTCACCACTTCTGGATGCACCTCTGTGAAATAAGTAAATTTTAATCTCTATGATACATACCAGGGTAGAGCCCATCCTTCTTCCTGAAGCACACTCTATTTTGGGTCATTTTTACTATGAGTAACCTTACATTTGCTTTAAGTTTTTTTAAGCTATGTGTTGAAGGAGATGGTATTTGCCCTGAACATTGCACATGTGATTGCCTAGTTGCTTGGGACTAAATTAAATAATTCTAGTAGGGTTCTTCTTCCATTTTTTTTACTCTAATTCATGGGAGCCATAAAATAACAAACTAAACACAGGTCTGAAGAGTTCTAGGTTATTCTCCTGACCACTGCATTCTTTCTTTTCTGCCTCATCAGACTTGAAGTAGACAACAGAGAGAAGCTGGAAGGCCACCTGGAAAGAACTGCAAATGGCCTCTTGTTGTGGGAATGGTCATTTGTTAGGCTCTGCTGGCACAGGCACTGATTAGTCTTGCTGAAGACCTACTCCACAGACCTCGTGGACTGGGCCTGCTCTGTTTTTGAGTTGCATCTAAATCAAGATATGTGAATTTAAATCAGAACTTGAGGATCTCCAGAATACAGAGTTGGGAATTTGTCTTCATCAGTCCAGTTAAACTAACTGTAGGCTTTGGTTTTCATCCACAGCTGAGGATCCTAAGTTGATCATGAGGAAAATATAGCAATCATAATCCTACTTGATCTAACAGACCTGTTGTTATATCAAGTTCCTTTGCACCTATCATCGTAAGACCAGAGTACATTCCAGAGTCGCACTTTAACTGTAAATCCTTCATAGTTATTTGTTACAGCTATTTTTTCATAGTTATTTGTCAGGCATGGCCTGCATTTAAGCCAAACAGTGTTCTTTTCAATCATGAAATATTTCAACTTATTCACTGCCTCTGCGTGTTTCAACCATAGCCTGCCATCCTTGGGCTCTGAGACGCGAGCAGTTGAAGTGGCTACAGGTACACTGAAAGTTGCCAAGGAAAGTGGGAGAAGGAATTAAACCTTAACCCAGACTTGATTTTAAAATGAAATCCATTTAAGAATGAGAAATGACCTCATATACTTTTTCTTGGCCCATTCTTTTCCTCTGAGATTAATAAATAAAACAGAGGCCATGCAAGAACTTTAGTATTTTCCAGCTCAACTTCTGTTTTATGATATTCAGGGAGGCAGATGCATATAGTCTGACTGGAGACATTAAGCTCAGTGAACATTTTTCAGTTCAAAAGCTTCAACCCCCTTTAAGCAAAATACTTCAAAAAGAGGGGAGAAAGAGCGATTGCCTTCTGCAGCAAACTTAGCAAACATTTTTGATACTCAGGGCACTTCCTTTCCTGCACATCAAAGAAAAATATCAGTCTTCATTAAAGATATGAATTAACTTATCACAGGATCCAGATGATATTTCATTTCCAGCAAATAACACTTTTACGTACTTTTTTGTTCTACAGCTGCATAATATCTGACATCTAAATGAGCAGTCAGTGTTGTGAAGAAATCGTGATCAATTTTGTAAAGCCTGTCAATCATTCAAAAATTCGAGTTCTTTTAGACAAAAAAAGACTGTCTCTGAACTGTATTGGACACTATGAGTTTTAGTCTCAGGCAAAGCAAGAAATTTGTGAGAAAAAAAACCACCTGAACAAATAATTTCTAACTACATATTTTGAGTCCCAAAAAAGACAATTAAATTGATTGGTTCATTTTCCCAAGTGGTCTTCTCATTTTTAGCAGGAGCATCAGAATTTTGACATGAGCAGAAGCAAGAGCTTGTTCCTGTGTTTTTGCTTACAGTGGGATTCAGCTTGGGCATTCAAGGCTAAAGGACATGGTTTGTTTATTAAAGGGTGGGAGAGGAAGAAAGTGGAACAGACTAGGTTTTCTTCCAGAACTTCAAGCTTACACATTAATTGTCCTCTCACAAAAAGGACAGTGACTACTGTGGAAAGTGGTCTGACACTTGCTTCAGCCCCTCAAACTCTGTCTTATGTCTGTGCAGGTCTATTGCTGGTGTCTGTGTACAAGTAAAACAAGAAATCTAACCTAGATGAAAGGTAATCTTACGACGAAGTATTTGATTGAGACTCAGGAGACCTGGATTCGTTTCTAAGGCCCGTTGTAGCCTGTGTGGACTTGTACACATCCTCTTCAAACTCAAATTCTTAACTTTGCAATGGGGAAAGTAACATAATGGTATGATATGTGATAAAGTCAATGTTTGTGTGGTGACAGGGCTTTAAAAATACAGAACAGCAAAAACAGCACCACCTCCAGAATCTAAAATTAACCTAACCACGTCATAGAAAGGCTGCGAAAATAGCGGGTTTTTTCCTGGGTTTGCATCCTTTCTATTAAAAAAGAAAGACTGAGGTTTGTTCTATTCATTTACATTTGAGTTATCCCAGCTTGAACTGTGCTGCGGGACGTCTCTTTGCCACAGGTCAAATTGGTGTTCCCCTGGGAACGTGCCTGAGTCACTAACAGAAGGCAGAGCACTGATTCTAGAGTGAGAATCATTGCTCTTGAAATGTGCTGGATGGTGAAGATGAGGCAGGGAAATTCACTTGCATTTGAACCTCAGACAAGGGCTCATGTTTTGCAAGAGGAATTTCCAAAACATGTTGTTGTATTCATTCTGGTCTGTGTGGAAAATGTTGTAAAGGAAAATGTAGTTTATCTCCCTAGGTCAGTTCAGGTCTTTATTCTAATCTGTTTTCTCAACTTAAGGTCTGGAAAGATTAACTTTAAAGATTCAGTTTTAGTCTAAAGTAATTTTAAAATCAGCTTGTAAGTCTATGAAATGACAACCACTCTCTTGTTATTTTCTCTCCATTTTGGCAAAACATGTTTTTCTCAGATTCTTCTCTTTATGCACCATTAGTGTGGTCAAATCATCACTCTGGCTTTAAAGATTCACTCACTATCTCCAAGGTCCTAGTAAACTGTAACAATCACAGCTCCCAGTTAAGAGTATCCTCCATTTGTTCTTGTGCCTCTTTGTTCTATTTCTCTCCTTTTTTTTCTTCACAGAAAGCTCAAGTCTTGATTCAATTCTCATTTGCAGAACTGCTGGAATTGCTGAAGTATGGTAAGTACAGAGGAGCTCTTTGTGTTGGACATCAAGAGACAGAGGAAAGCCCTCACCCATGTTCACCTTTGCATTCTACTTCTCTATTCTGCTCTAGTACTTCCCACCAAAATTAGGTATCTTATCCTCCTGTTGCTCATATGGGCCTTACCTCTTTCTCCTTCTGTCCCTCTTCTCAGTTCTCTTGGGGAATAGGTTTCTGCTGCTGCCTTGGTCTGTCAGGCTGCAGGCTGCTGTCCCACAGACCCCAGTGCCTGGTGACCTTCCCTTGCCCCAGCGCTTCCCAGCTCTGCGTCAGTGGGTGGCAGTTACCCAGGGTTTTGAATAGCCGAAGCCCAAGATGAAGGTGCCATCTATAGCTAACATGCAGGATAGCAGCAGGAGCTGGTGGGCAGGGTGGGCTGCATTCAGCCTGGGAAATGTGGCTGATGAGAGTTCACAGAGGTAGGCTGGGATCCCTGGTTGCAGTGGAGTCTTGAGAAGCAACAAACACATTGATGGCCTTGGGGACTGGGACTTGGGCGTAGCCTGAATGTGCCCACGGGGTGGCAATGCAATCTCTGTAAAGACCCTGGTGCAGGGCTGGGGGAAGACCCAAGCAGCCCTTCAGAGCTGCCTTTGTCATCTAGACGTTCAGTTTGAGACCTGCTTAACGACACTAAGCCAGGAATTGTTTCGACTGAGTGTCTGAGCTGGAATTGTTTGCATAAAATTGTTGTTTTTCTCTGCAGCCTCTTACAAGCTTGATTATTCCACTAGAGACATTTTGAGACCAATCCCATGAACATATTTTGAGCTTATTAAAAGCCTGTCTTAAAACTGGCACATACGTGCAGCAATCAATGAAAACCTGGCACTGGTACACCGAACCACATTGTGCTGGCCATAATATTGATGTTTGCTGAATATTTACAGCATTAAAGCAACAGTTCATTTAAAAGAAACAACTTGGAAAGAAGCTTACACTGAAAGCAATAAGTAAATTATATCAAATACCATATGAGCTTTGGTACAGCATAAGTAAAGCATTAAAGCCAGCTAGAGCTGTTCTGATAAAAGATCTATGTGAGAAGTTCTGCATAGAAGTTCTCAAATTAGCAGGGATTTTGATAGCATAGCCTTTTTTTTTTTTTTTCCCCCCCAGAATATGGCTTTCAGAAGGCAAAGTGATTCAGAGTTGTGTCGAGCAAGTGTGCACAAGAGGTTAACTCGGTTATGTTGTATGAAGGCTACATTTCACCTTGTGGATGGATCCAGGTCTGTGTCTGGAATGTGATTTGACTGCTGTATGTCATAAAACAGGACACAAGCTGTTTTGGCAGGAAGAAGATGGAAGAATAAATTTGTGCTCAAGAAAATACGGCTTTTCCTGGTTGGCAAAGACTCAATGTATTCTCAGGAACAGAGCACAGAGAAAACCTTTTCCTCAGCTCTGATAACAGTGATAAATTGTAGGGTAGTTGAAATATGATTTTTCAGTTTTTTTGGTCAAACAATGTAACCAAAGCTTTTCTACAATGTTTGCAATTACTTTACATGTATCCTTACTAGGTAGGCAAGAAGAATATCCTTTAATCTTGAGAGGAAAATCACCTGAAATTGAAAACATTTAAAATGTTACAATCAGCACTTATAACTTCCATTTTCAAAATGCTTTTTGTATGCATATGTCAAAGTGCACGATAAACAGCATGTAACTGAGCTCCACATGTACCTAGGATAGAGTATCAGCTTTCCCAGATGGGGAAATGAAAGGCATAGGGAAAATTTTTTTTCAAGATCTTAGAGTCAATGGCAGAGTGAGGAATAAAGCCTGGGTTGCATAATTTCCAAGCTGTTATTTTAACCATTGTGCAGTGATTCAGTCAAAGGCTAACCTCATTCTTCAGGAGTAGTACTGGACAACATTATTTTTCTCTTAACTTTATCTTTTTTATACCTACTAGGTATGCTGCACAAAAGGTATAGTCAGAGGGTAATTTATAATGAAGCCTGAGTCCTAGACACAGGACTTGAAACCTCCCATCCTTTGTGTGCAAACTTGTGCAAATGATTCAGTGAAACCAACCCATACTTCAGTCTCTGAAAACATCAGTTTGAGGTAATATTTTTTCTCAGTCTCAGAGGCTCCACGACATTTGAACTGATTGCTCATTGGACTATTTAGAGTATTTATGTACTCTTTAGAAGGTAACATTTTCATATTGTTTGTGCTGGACTCTAAGTGAGAAATGGGAGGAAAATCCCTGCCTGTGAAGCACAGAGGTTCAGTCCACTCACTCCTGGGTGAAATACTTCCCTGCTTTTGCCTTGGCAGATGGGAAGGACCTGGCTGTGGGATACCAGTCTGAGCATGGGGAGCCAATGGTGAACAAGCTGTATTCACTCACCAGTAAAAAATAATCACAAAAGTGCAAATTTACTACATTAGTCACCACCATGACAGCATACCCAAATGCACATTGTGGAGTGGCTAAATAAAATATTTAAGGGAATGTACCTGGCATTGGCATTTGGTCCCGGAAGGATGGGTAAGTTAGAAATACACAGATAAATGGATTCCTTTGGCCTTTGTTTTCGGAGCCTGAGTAATAATAGCAATAGCAGATGGTATGTTTTTCACTGCAGGAGGTGTCCATTTGGTTCTTACAGCTAGTGACAATTCTTAGGTGATTTTTGTTGTTATATTTTTTCTAATCCTATTTGAGTATCTGTTTTTGATGAGATTAATGGCTCACAGTCTCTAAGACACTTATTTGAGATGCAGGAAGAAGGATGTATCTGCCAGACACATCTGTGCTCTCCAGTCTAAAATTGCCTCCCGTTGTGAGAGAGACAGACAGAAAGAAGTGGCTAGAGTACACTTGAGTTGCTAACTAGCTGCTTTGTAGCCTTGCCCTTGGCATTTACTAGTTGCCATTTAAAAGGCAACATTTACTGAGCTGTTGTTGGGCTGCATTGTGATATTTCCTATTCTAAGTGGTAATGTCAAGAACTATATGGTTTAAAACTCTTGTTTTTTCTTAAATAATGCTTCATCTGCATTAAAATAAATCTGCTTTTCATTGAGGTCTGTTACACTGCATGAAAACCCTTCTAACAGCAAACTCTTTTCCAGGGAATCTAATTCATATCTGAGTTTACTTCCTCTGGAAGTGAGACACTGACAGCACTGACAAAAAACAAGCATTGCATTAGACAGGTATTGTGATGGGCTTGCTCTCTTCTAGCCGCACATCATAAGTCTCTAGGGAAGGCACACAGAAATGAAGGTGGTTTACACCTGATAGCACATGGTGGTTTGTTGAATGGCTGTTATCTGCATTTTGAAGAACTGGTTCTGAGAGCTTGCAGGGTCTCCTGGAATCCCATGCTCCTCAAGGAAACTCTGTGTTATGAAAGAACTCTGCAGCAGACAAATACGTAGTGAAGCCCAGCTGCAAAATGCCTAATGCCTGCTAAAATATATAATGGGTGAGGATCTAAATGTTCCTACAGAGGTGGGCCCAACTGGCAGAGCATGAAGAGGAAACAGCTTGTGGGGCTTGGCTGCTGTAGCAGTGCTTGTTCATCAGCCCCCAGTCCATGTTTTTCAGACTGCAAGCCACAAAAGATAAGAAAAGAATCTCTATAATATCTATTTCACAATATTCTGCACCTGCAAAGTGTTGTGAAACATGAGGGTCAGGGGATTCTAGGTTTTTCCAGCTATTTTCAGACTGAAAACTGAAGTTGCTGCTGTGACTGTAGTGGAAGGTGGGGTTCCCTTGGCTGGCTTAGACAACACCAGCTGGCCAGTCTCAGTTGTATGGCACCAGAGCTGCTGTGGAAGCATTTGCAAAATTAGATGTGGCCTTCTTGATGAATGCTCGTTTTGATCACCTACCAGAGCCACAGGCAGTAGATCGTCAGGGTATCAGTCCCATCTGCAGTAATGTATAGGATTTGCAGAGAGCTTTTCCAGCAGCCATATGGGACTTACTCTGATGAGCTGGTCCATCCGTTCTCTCCACTGAGCAGACACAGATTATTAAGGCTGCACCAAACCCAAAGTTTTCAGAAGAGAAAAAAAGCCAAATATCAAACCTGTGCTGCTAGGCCACTACTTAGATGCTCTGAATCATTTAGACCCAAATAATGTACTAAACAGCCTGGAATATATTTTTTCTCTTCTTATGGCCAGACCTTCCCAACCCTCCATGAGAAGTTGATTTACTCAATTAGGTCAGTACAAATATGATGGATGTCTGACACTTCATGGTATTCTTTACATGCCATAAATCATCCTAAAATGCCCTGGTGCTGCCCTCTGAGCGTGCTTTCTCTGTACCACAACAGAACCGCTGAAGTATTTCCAGAGTACATTCATCAAAGGTCAATAATCCAGCATGCTGGGACTGCATAAATGACTGTATTTGAAACACAATAGTGAAATAGGCTCAGATGCTTTCATTTTTAATGGAGTCTGATTAATTTGATCTGGTCACAGACATATGCAGGGAGCAAATGGAACCAAAACAGGATCCAAGTTACTGAAGACTTCAGATTACTGAAGTAGAGGAAAGGAAACCTCTTAACAAGGAGGGAGAAGGTAAAAATATTGCTAAGAGGAAAGATACAGCTTTACAATAAATTCTACTAGCAGACAACGTGACCCATAAAATGCTAGAAATTGTTGTAACGTCACTGTGGTTAATTAAACACCAGCCCAGCAGCAGGGCAGGTCACTCTGTTGATCAGGCAGAACATCCCAGCCTGGCACCTCATGAGGAGAACCTCAGTGGTTCATTCCCACTGCAATATTTTCAGTATCTATATGCTGATCCGTTGTTCAGATCACACAACCTCGTAGTCATCTGGGGATGTTGGTCCAGTCAGGAAAACAGAGCAACACAGCAATATTCAAATACCACATAAAAGCTTCTGGAGTGGGTAACATGGTTCCTCCCCTCTCCCCACTCCCAACATTTTTCAGTTGGAAGTTCCAAATAACATTTTTCCCAAAAAGAGACCAAATTTTATAATAGTTGACTTTCACTTGGCAAATGGTTTGCCTTCTTCCAAATTGTTTTTTTCGATCATGTTTTTGTTGATTGCAAAAATACCAGCAAGGAGTTGTAGATGCAGCAGTTTAGTGGGTGGATGAATACAGCCTGACAAGCTCCAGCGTGTTGATCATGTAGGACGAAGAAGGATTTAAGAGGTAGCTAGGTAATCTGCAAGGAAAAAACCTTGCAAGTTTTCTGAGCACAAAAGCCTGGTTGTAGTCTGCAGGAGGCCAAGAGCTTCCAGGGTAGGTTCCAAGTGGGGTGGAAGGGGAAGAGTGGGAAACTTTCCTTTTGGAGATACATACAATTTCCTCTTTTACATTCATAATACAATTGGGGTAATTGAATTGGATGGGTGCTCTGTTTTCCCCCCATAATGATCCCATTCCTACACTGAGATAAACTACAAGCTTCAGGCCTCATAGTTAGTCCCCTTGGAAACCAGATTATTTCCTTTTAAAATAGAGCACACCAATTATCCTCTAAATAGTTCCGATTACTGTGCTTACCCACATAGCAACAAAAGATGTATTATCCACCCCATCATGTACACTTGAGCTTCATCCTTGAAGGATACTGGCAGATCTGTATGAAGGACTCATGCAATAGCCTCCTTCAGCCACATATTTAAACAGTCCGGAAGCAGCAATGAGTAATGTGTTTGGTATATCCTTATTGCACAGCACAGCTTCATTTTAGGCCACCTTTCAAAGGTCCCCTATCCTCAGCTGTTGTCACGGAGAATTAAGCCTTCTGCATAAAGGACCTCAGTGTTAAAGAAGGTAGAAAGAATTCACCTGACATTAGGACTCAGCTCTCCAAACTCATTTAGGTTCCTAATACCCACTAGCTTCAGAGTGACTTGGATATTTCAGTGCCTGTGGGAAAATATGTGTCAGGGAGATTTTCAGAGATTTTTTTCAACATGAACACAGACAGATGAGTACTGTTCAAGTACAGAATTGCTCTGTCTTAGGAGAACGGTTTTGATTTTCTGTGCTCACAAGTATAGTGGGTATATGCAGACTACAGCAATCTAAAGCTGCATGAGATTTTATCTGATTTTTAATCTTCGAACAGCAGACAGCAGTTACATATAACTAGATTTTCTACTTAGGTATCTACTCTTGGAGTTGTTGGTGGAGAAACACATTATCCCTCCCGATAGTGACATTTTAGATATTAAAAAAAGCTTTATTCAGTGTTTGTTCACATACTGTGAGGCATCTCAGTAAACATTAGAAGTATCTCAGTAGTTACTACGTATTTAGCTTGCAGAGGTATTCATTACGCTAGGCACTATAGACATACATGGAAAATACAGCCCTCCTCCAGAAACTGACAATCTAATGTCTAAACATTTCTGTCTTTTGTGCTTTTCAGAACAATAACATAAATGGTAGGATTGAACACGTGCAATTTTATCTTTCATGGGAAGCCTTTCAGTCTTCCAGATAAAATGCACTTTTCTTAGAGGTGTTTTACCTTCCTCTGGAAGACTGTTTGGAGATCAAGCGACACACCACAGATGGAATTAGCTGTGTTTACAAGAGCGTAACTCTCTGCATTTCCTTCTCTCACCAGCTGGTTAAAGGTGTCTTGTCCGCATTGCAATGGCTAAGATAACACTATATTTTTAAGAAAAAAATCCACTGGGTCTGTGTTAAGCTGCAACCTGTTATGCCAGGGCCAACGGGCAGTGAAGTCTGAGCTCTGATTCAGCAGCCCTGTCTCTTCCCTCTCTGTTTAGGCCATACTCATGAAACACTTGTGGTGACTTGCCCAGAGAAGCTGTGGATGCCCCATCCCTGGAGGGGTTCAAGGCCAGGCTGGATGAGGCTTTGAGCAACCTGGGCTAGTGGGAGGTGTCCCTGCCCATGGCAGGGGGGTGGAACTGGATGATCTCTAAGGTCCCTTCCAACCCAAACCATTCTGTGATTGTATGATGATTCTGTGACTTCAGTGATGCTGTTACTGAGCTCGTCTGTTGCCACTGAAGTTGTGTTGCGAATAAGTGAGCCGGGGGCTGGGAAAAAGAGGGTCCTCCCTTGCTAAAAATGAAGTCCTGAAAGCTTCCTCCAGAGCCTGCTAGGCATGTTAAGGGAAAAAAGACACTGAGTGTTCACCTCCAGGGATAGGCATACATAACAAGTTTCTTTCTCTTTGGGGTACTTATTTCTGGTAAGACATAATTATCTGGTTCTGACTGCTGTCAGCAGTACAGCGGGTGCCTTTGGCCCCCTAAAATCCTTAACTATTCACGTTCAATATTGAACAAGCTGTGTGGAGCTCAATTGGCTACTCTCGCAAAATATTAGCACAGAATAGACTGCTTCCCTCTTCTGTCATTTTCATATTCAGAGGATGACTAACTTGTCTGGCTGCTTTTCTGACCCTGCTGACCCTCATCTCTTCCAGGTGAACTGCTATAGCTGCTGTGTTCAAGTGCCTTGCTAATCCCCGTCAAAAAGGCTCAATTAGAGAAATGCAGTTAAAATGGCAAATGCAGAAGTGAGAGAGAATGTGATTGTGTGCAAATATGACATTATACATCACAGGCCTACAAAAGACTGAGGTGATAATTGCCTGTCTGAAAAACTGGCAAATATTTTAATGCAGCCGGTGCCCTCAGGTGGCACTGTCTGTCTCGCTTGGTGACAAGTTGTGCTCATTGATTTGTTGCAGCCATATTCCCTTGGCTCGTTTCTTACAGTCCTTTGAAACCTGGCTAATACGAGAAGGAAGGGGCAGTTTATTACAGTAATCATGAATTATCTGCAAGGAACATCTGGGTGTACTGTTAACCAACCTGGGTGCCCTCCTTTTATTCTTGCAGTTCCTAAAAAGCAGTTTGAGTCGTTTTTAAAAGACGGATGACTTTATTCTCCTTGAGCTGTGTTGGTTTTTCTTATGATCCTCTTTACTGTTTTTCAAGGCACTGCAAATGTCCCCAGAGTAATTGTGATGTGGCCAGAGGTGCTTGTTACTGTCTTTCCCTTTAATTACCTCTGAAAATCCCTGCCTACGCTTCTGAAACTGTTTTCCTCTATACACACGTGGCAACATACATTTTTTCCCGATAGCTTCAGAGGGGTATCTTGGCTCTTTGGAGCACATTAAATGGCACTCAAACCAAGTATGTATCTTGAGACATAAAAAGCTATCTTGATTAGATTAAATTGTCCTTTAAGCATGGGGAAGGCAAAATAGTTTTAAGAAGGGGGATGAAAATACAGTGACTCCTAGGGACAATACCTATTTTCTAATTAATTAAACTATTCTGCCTTCTAAATCTTCACATAGGAAAACACTGTTTGGGATAGGATTTAGTAGTATATAAGTCATTTTACCTCCGAAAGCGTATTTCAGGTGTTTGGTTATAGCCTTTTCAGTAGCTGCTGGTTCGAGGACACTGCTCTAAGGCACCAGTCTTCACCCTTCCTGAACCCCATGGTTGTTTCTTCTTCTTTAGGCAGAATGTGTACTGTCCGCTTGTGTCACATATTATCCAAATTTGGTCCTCTATCTAGCAGTCATAAGACTTTCCAAAGTCTTGAATTCTTTTTTTTTTTTTTTTTTTCCCCTCTCAGAAAGAAAATGGATGAACTGGATGTTTCTTAGTGTAAGACACACAAAAGACGTCCTTGGTAGCGCAGACGGAGTTGACATTTTGTTGTATGTCTGCTTAGGATGGAAATCTTTTAAGTGGATGCATGTCTTACAGTCCGCAGTCACTCATGACATCCTCTGAGCACACTGCAGTGGGAAAAGAGCAAAGCAGGGATGTGTCATTTTCTCATGCTTGTTAGCCAGAAGTCTGGCAGCAGGACCACACGATGATCAAATTCTGTTTTGATATAAAGATTGCACTGTGATGCAGACGAGCAAATGTACATGGATAACTAAGAGGTTTTTTTAGTTAAATACACTGAAAATGCTGATGGGCACAGAGCAAATAATTTTTAACTAAAATGTTAACTACTAAAAAATTAGATCCATCAAAAGTGTGCACAAGTTACCATCAAACTCAAATTGTTTTAGCAAGCCCCTCCCCTCATTAAAATTAAATTTTTCAAAACATACTTTTTTGTTTCAAAATAATATTTTACTAAGATGTGTCAAATGGTGAGAAGAAAATGCAAATCTGTAGAAAACATAAAATGAAAATCAAATATAAGGTCTTTAAACACAAAACACTTTTCTGGGGAATGGGAAAAGAAAAAAAGAAACTTCAGATCAACTTAAAATTCAGTTATTTTCCATCTTTTCTGTTCAAACACAGCACCACTTTCTGCAGCGAAAGAGCAGAACTGACAAGTCTGTGCTAGTGCAGTGTGAAAAGGTTTGAGGTAGCTTAAAACTGTATTTCTTAAGCACTGAAAGCTGTCTAATCATGTCAGAATGGAAGTCTATTCCAGCTGATTTACACTGCTTTCTTTTTTTCACCGGCTTGACTGAAGTTAGCTTAGGTGTTTCTACATTACATTGCAGGCTGTTGAATAGATCTACTCCTCAGTTGGTCAGGTGCAAATTGCTTTGGATAAGTTGATTACAAGATCAAAAAATGTTTGCTCTTCCTTTTTTTAGGTAATGAAACAGCCTCTTCCTTTCTCCTGCAAGAATTTGATCCGTTTCCAACAGTTCCCCTATTCCTACTAAGACTAATACTAATTAATTCTCCTTTCCATCTTAGCCTGTCAGTTCAGTAGTCTGAGCACAGAGAGAGCTCTTTATGAACTGTCTAACACATTTAGTTTCTTAAGTCTAAATATTTATGGAAGAACTACAAAAAGAAAAGCTTTTCATATCCAATATTTTGGTTTTCGTCCAGGTGAGCTATTTCACAGACTCGCACATACCTAATAGGCATTGCTTTAGCTCTTTCACTCTCCTTGCTCTGCTTGTGGTCCGATATCTCTTACATATAAATTATTAAATAAAACAGGAACATTTTTTATACTTCAAGTTGGAATAATGTGGGAACGCAACAGGGCAAGAAATTGATGAATGAGGTAATACAAGCTGTTCCCGAAATCTCAAATGCAGCTGATGCCAGGGAAAACAGCCCAACTTTTTACATGTAGTGCATTACTTTTCAGTGCTCTGAGACATACATCTTTCTAAGATTTACTCCAGCACCTCAAATATGTGGCATGAGAAAAGTTGCTTTCTAGAAGAGTCGTTTATATAGGGAGACATTAATATTCATTTTGTGTGTTTGTTTTGGTTTATGATTCTTTCTATGAGCCTCAACTTGGAAATTTATTTTCAATTTTAAAAATTTGTACCCTCAGGCAAATGGTGTGCATGCTGTCGTGTTTTGTGCCTAAGAAAGTATTTGACAAACGGTATACAAACCTCTCCAATGTTATTTACCATCACAGCAATTCATGCACAAGGAGAGAAAAAAGCACACTGCAAGGTTTTGAGTGCCATCTCTGTGGCACAAGCATGCAACTGTGCAGGCTGCTCTGCCATCATCCCTCCTGCATCCATCCTCTCTGAAGTTCCTCTGAAGTCTTGGAATGGCCTGGTCCCTGGTAGAGTTCTCCCGACCCTGAGCAAAAGAAACAATGTTGAAGGGACTTCAAGAACCAGACTGGCCCCCTCACAAGATAATGTCAGCTCTATTTACATCACCAGGTTGGTCTAGGACTTCAATACCTCCAGCAAAGAAGATCCCAAGAGCTTCCAAGTGAAGCTACTCCAGTGCTTCAGTATGTTGCTGCTAGAAAGTTTATTTTACTAGTGCCTGACCTGACTCTTCCTAAAGCTTAAATGCATTATTTCTTGTCCCATCTGACAAGAGAATAAAGAAGAGAAGCTACTTCTTTTGCAGCAGTCTTTTAGGCACTTTGAAGTTATGATGTTCACTTTCCATCTTCTCATCTCAAGGACAAAGAGCCCCAAGTTAGCCTCCTTTTTTCTTTTACCCTGTATTCATTCACTCAAGATTTCTTCCAGTTGCCGTGTGCTGCTTGAAGTGCCCACATTTGTGACTGCAAGTTCACATTATATGTGAGAGAAACTTCAGATAGAATACATGCAGCTGAATGTAGAGTTTTGAGGAGCTCCAGTCTGAGGCTTTAGTTCTGTTTCTTTCTGGAAGCCATCTGTACTTCCAGAGTTTGCTGGAGTGTTGACTTCTTCCCACAGGTACTCCATCTCAGCCAGATGGCTCAGATATTAAAAAAGAGAGTTCTTGCACTTTAGTGTCCTTCAGATTGTTGCTAGCTCTGACAGCGTGATCCCTGAGCCCTCCTTCTCATCACAGAAATTTCAGGAAAATGTCAGAGATTTTGATTTTATAATCCCAAAAGAGCCCTACTATGTAGAATGTCTTTTGGAATACAGGGAATAAATTTCAAAGTTTAAGGTGTAAGTGGTTCACCCCTGGGAAATAAGCATACTGCTATGCTTGCTGCTTTAATGAAGGTTCTCTCCTGGAGAACCTGAGGTTCTTTATGGAGTTTGCTTTGTAATATTGACTTGCTTACCTAGGCTTGCAAGGAGCTCATATCTTTTCCATGGAAGTCACATTAACTGCTTCGCTGCTGGCCAGCATGAGGTGGTGCAGATGGTGTAATTTGCAGCAGTAAGACAGATTGGGGTTTGGCCAGGTAACTGGCTCTGCTTGCTGCTAGCCAGGAAAACTCGAAGGAAGACCTGCTCCTCACCTGCCTGCTTGATCCCACCTTCCTGACCTGCACTATTTGTCCTTAGTTACAGGTTCTAGCTGTCAGATCAATTCCTATAAACATATATTATCCAGTGATAGATTGCTATCACAAGTATACAGACCAGACTGAACATCTATTACACTTCTGCTCAATACACTGTAACAAGATTGATGACTCGTTCAGCTCCCAGCCCTGCTCCTATAGAAGTCAATACATTCACTGCCAATATGAAGAGGAGCGGCTCCCTATTTTGACAAAACACGACACAACCCCCACGTACAAATGCCCTTGCTGGCTGTAACACATGCTTGAGGAAGGATGGACCTAATGACCCCTGCAATGGAGGAAAACAAACAACTGCAAAACCACAGGCAATAAGCTGTTGCCGGTGTGTTCAGGCTGACTAGCAGACTGGAACAAACGGTGTGCTTTGCTCTGCCCATTTATGCATGCACTGAGCTTGCCTAACTTATCTGTTAATTGCTTTGACCTTTTTGTTTACTTCCTGCTTGGGAATCTCAGAATTTGCTGCACTAAAACTGACTTCTGGATTGCAGCATTGAGCAAACATTGACTTAACCTTTTCTGTTACTCTATGTCAATATTGCCACTCTACTCATATGCATGTGCTATTGCACTGGATAAACCAGGATTGTGTTCAAAACTAATGCTCTTTTATTTATCTGGAGGTATTGTATTGTGCAGGGTCACAAAGAACCCACAGGAACCCCCATGAATGTCTTTAATAAAAAGCTTAACTCTTATCAAACAAAGAACATGTACCTACAGAGCACCAGCTCAGAACAGCTCCAATTTAGAAAGCTCTTCTGCTCCTTGTCAGTGCTCTCCTCTTCTCTGCATGCTCTTGCTCCATGACCTAGGATAATCAGAGCACCAGGTATAGCCAGTGGACAATCTGGAATTAGGAATTAGGAAGACATTTTTTATTAGGAAGAAATTTTTCACTGTGCGGGTGGTGAGGCAGTGGCCCAGGTTGCCCAGAGAAGCTGTGGATGCCCCATCCCTGGAGGGGTTCAAGGCCAGGCTGGATGAGGCTTTGAGCAACCTGGGCTAGTGGGAGGTGTCCCTGCCCATGGCAGGGGGTGGAACTCGATGATCTTTAAGGTCCCTTCCAACCCAAACCATTCTATGATCCTATGATTCTAATCTCTTTTTCCCAGTTGCAGGAAGCCAGCAAGCACAAACAGCAAGAGACTTTAAAAGAGTTGTGTTTGAGACACAGCCTTCACCCTTGGGTTGTACAATTAGATGATCACTCAAAGGGCATCCTAAAATTGACCATTAAGCATTCCAGGAATTCCACGCAGCAGTGAGCAGTGTCTCGAAACTGTTAAGATCAATAGAGTGTTCAGGCACTTACAGCAGCATTTTATCTGTGTCATGTGATCAGTGAGCAGAATGGAAAATGGAACCCATTTAGAAACACTTAATTTTGTATTTGAGATGACAAAACCAATTATTTTGTTGCTGATACCCAGCATCTCTATTCTGCCAAACTCTGCATTTCTAGCTTACTACCTGATAGATATTATATTTATCAAGGGGCCATTTTATAAAGTACTTTTGGGACTCTTGCATCTAACGGAGACTTTGTAAAAACAAACTTTGATCCAACCTGTTTGATCTAAAAGCCAGCAGAGCTAGGTAAAAGATGAAGAGCTGTTTATGCATTGGCTGCCTTTTTGAATAATATTTTCCTTAAAGTAGTCAAAGGTTCAACACAGTTCAAACTAATCGCAGTATTTCTTTTTCATGGATGATAATTTGAATTTTTCCTATTTGTAAGTTACATAGTTCTCTCCTATGCAACATTTGTCAAATTAGCCTTTAAATCAGCCTTTAAGCTGTGCCATTTTGTAGCTATGTTTTTCTTTCTTTTTTAAATTTTTTAAAATGAGCTAGTATTCACCGTTATTTTGTTTTTTTAACTTCCACAGCCCAGCAGGCATGCCCCCCTTCCCAAAGCCAGGGATGTACATATGAATGTGTGCCTAAGAGATGAAAAGAGAAAAATTGTTAAACAAAAACCCCTATTTTCAGACTCCCAAATACACAGAGAGGAAACCACTTGAAGGGGTTGGTGGATGATTTTCCACAGAGGAAGTTTTATTTTACCAAATGTACCTGTTGGGCAGGTTGGACAATCTGGATTTGGGAAGAATCCTAGCTTTATCCTCTGTTCCCCCACGAAAAAACTGAACTCCCTGATCACATAGGCAGAAGCTGAATTTCCTTCTGTGATCAGACAGTACACATCTAGACAGATGACAGCAAGGTATACTTGTGACATGATTCATGTCCACCCACCTGCAAATTAAATAGGCCTAGCACCTTAAATCAGTGAAAATAGTTGATTTTGTTAGTTACTATAGAAATGTATCATTATTCTCTTTTCTTCTCAGCTCACAGAAAAGTAATGCAACTCATCCCTTTAGAATTTTTTTTCAATCTTTCTTACACATGGTCAAAAGCATTTTATTCTGTGCACTAGTTCTGAGTATTGAAACAAAATGGGTTTAGATCCAAAGGGAATGAGTGAGGTCTTAGGACCTGCCTTGAGTGGAGATTTTATTTTGGTTTATGAGTTTATGAGTTTATGGATGCAGGATGGACAAACTAAACAGCATCTTAAGAGTATTTTTGCAGATTCTTTGACCCAACAAGAAGCATCTTTCACCGGTACAAACCCTATTCCTGCAGAATCTTATTCAGCCACAGAAGCATTCGGGACCCTAAAGTAGGATGGTTTTTTGGTAAGGCTGATGCAAGTTGGAAATTGGAAGCTGGAACCAGACACAAAAAGTTTGTCTTTGCTCAGACATCCAATTGAGGAAGTTTAAATGCAGCTTCCCTTTGTTTAAAAAGTAAAACACATGAATCAACCCTTTTACTTAAATCTTCCAGCCTTCTCTGAGAAACTATATCCTTTTCAATGAGCCTCGGGCATTCCCACTTGACTCAGGTTAATGCATTTGGTCTCTATAGAAACAGCAGCAGATCCCACATGTAACTGGGAAAGGTCATCTCCCTTTTGCACAAAAGCTCACATTGTCTCTTCCTTCTGTTCTGTAGGAGAGCAGTAAAAGGAAGCAAAAGGCAATGCACTGCACTCATCCAAAGTCTCAGGGCTCTTCTCCTCTTGCACACGCTGCTGAAAGCCCAGGCCCTTCAGTGCTTGCGCTTGCTGACCATCATGGGTCAAAAGGAAACACGAGCTTTTAAATACAAACTAAATAATACCATTGAATGGGCAGGAAATTCAAACTGCTCTGAACTGTCCGGGAGCCAGCAAAGCTAATGAGCTGTACCATTTCCAAATGGGATCTTGGTAACACCATCTGAGAGCTTGTATACATACCGAGTTGTGCAGGTTTGCCTTAAAGCATAGTTCAAAAGGGATTTAATTAAACAAGAGAAAAAAATAATATGGAAACTTAAATAGATATCAAGCAAGCTTATGTCAATTTGATTAAGGGAGCAGTTTAAATTAAACCAAAGTAATCCTCTTTTAAACAGAGCAGAGGTGTCTCTTATCCAGGGTTTTCTAGTGCTTTTGCTGCTCTTGGTTTAAAAAGCCATCGAAGTTAAGAGCAGCCTGCAAGTCAGTTCCCAACCTCACCATCACATCTGTTAATGGTGAAAGTTTCAGGATGTGGAGATCAGTGAGAGGCAGAGAAGAACTGGTAGAACTTTGAAGGTAACCAGAAAGCTACCTGTGAAGAAAGAGAGCCTTTTCCTAGGAAAAAGGAGTACCAGAAAGAAAAAAAAAAAAAAATTCCTGAATTTGCCATATGATTTGAAAGCACTTTTTTATGTGTTCAAGTGTTCAGTTACGCAACCTTTAGTGCAAAGAGTATTATTCTTTGGAGAAGAAACGTAGGTGAGAGAGCTCTGCTTCATGAGCAGAGACATTTCACAAACAAGTCCTCTGCAAGCGAAGCAGTGATTAGTCAGGAAGATAACTCCAGGCCACAGCACCACCAGACTCTCCTAGGGCAGCCCTGTCAGCCTACCACTCCCACTGAGGTTTTCTTTCTGAGGTTTCCAGATTACAGAATTCTTGCAAACACCATCCATATTCTTTCACTCTGCCTTCCTTACGCAGCTGCTTTCTGCGCTGTAGAGTTTACTGCTTATAGGTGGATTTATTGAATGCATCAGGTATGTAGCTGATAGTGAATACGTTCGCCTTAGAATAGTGGCATAAAATATGACTTGTGATTTATGCAGAAAAGACTAATGACAAGATCAGTTCTACGTTTTGATAACAAGTCAGACCTTTCCTGCTCAAAATTCTGGTAACTATATACTAAGTGCAGATCATTGGCTTTTATTAGCTGCCCAGAAGAACAAGCAGTTGTGTGAAGACACCACCACTCTTGGTGTACTCACAGAAGGTGACTCAAGCTGATGCACAACTTCAGCTCCTATGAAATTATCTACCATCTTTATAGGTTGTGCTGCATTAGTCTTACTTTGCCTTTCTACCCAATCTTCTCATACAAGGATGATGCTGAAGTCTAACCAGCCAAATCCTTTCAAAAGGAGTTTGCTTAGAAGTCTACAGTTATCACATAAATTCATATACAATTTAGCTCAAACTTTTTTATGTATGTCTTCATGAAGTTTGTTTATATGGAAGCTGAGAAAATCAGAGGGTATCTTTCAACTTTCTGGCTCCCTCCTGCTGCCTAGAGAGGGAATAAATTGGACTAGGACTCCACAGAGACTGTCTCCAGTTGCCAGCCTGGAATGGTACCCAGATCAAAGGGCTCCCAAGAGCAGGTGGGACCTTCAGGTGCCGCTGTAGCACATGCATCCATTAATCAAAGCAATACAGAAATGCTTCAGAAGCAGAGTTCATACAGGGGTATGCTCTAAAGCCTGATTTTGTGCACTCTGTCCATTAGTTTTTACCAGAGCTGAGAGTACCTATCTCTGAGGGACAAATTTGGAACTAAATGGAACTACTCCATCTTTTTCAATGGCACTACAGTGCAAGAGATTTGGTAACATCTTCATAAGCTATATTGATAACAGTATGTAGCATTTTAATCTAGCATTTTGCAAGTTAGAGCTGAGGTATGCCATGCATTTGTAAGAAACATTTGTCTAATTCTGAAATGGAGTCAACCCATTTTTTTCTCTACTAAAAGAAGCACCAGAAAGACTTTGGAAGATATAACACCATTCCTCACCTATCTTCACCATCTCAATAAAATTCCTGTCTTTATACTGAGTTGTTCCTTATATTCGTATAAATTAAACTGCTTCCTTGTTGAACAATCTCCACCTTTTTTTTCCTAGTTAAAAAAACATATGCATGCTTTTTTGCTGCTATTCCATCTCTGCCTGTGCCCAGATAAATAAATGCCTCACATGCTTCTGCTCACATCTCCACATTGTCAGATCTTTTTCAGCTCACCTAGAGCTGATGCTCTTGAAGACACAATTTCTTTCCCCCAGATATTGCTAGGATGGAAACAATCAGTCGCTGTGTAACAGAAATCCAACTCCACTCCAAGCAGTATGTTCCAAGTTAGAAGGATTTTATTTCTCTTCAAGGAGTTCTGCTTGCACAATGGAAAGCAAATAGCTACTCTCATCTGCAGAAGATTTAGCAGGAGAGGGGAAAGGATCAATGCCAGCTCTGTCTGAAAGACATTAGTGTATTCAGAGTGCCTGCAATAAATTTTTAACCTTTTCCAGCTTCCCTGGGGACTGGCAGGTATTCAAAAATATCAGCACCCTCATCCCACAGCTTCACTGTGCAAACCAAAGTGAATGAGATGTTTAGCAATCCACTGATAGATAAATCTTAGACAAACAATATCTTCTATTAGACAAACACTAGAGAAACTACCTCTCTGTGAGACAGAGTTTATTACAAAGGAATACCTGATTTTATGAAGAGCCAAAATTTCCAGATAATTCTATTTTTATTTAAAATGAATACCCATGGAAGGGTGTGATGACCGAGGCAGGTTTTAATCTAGTCTGTATTGAACATCAAGTAATTTGTGAGCCCAGAGCTGATACTGTTGCAGAGTTGTCTGTCTGTATTCCTCATCAGTGCCCAAGAAGAAATGTTAGAAATGTAGATCAGCTCAAACTAAGACTGACAGTCATAGGCCAGAGGAGGGAAGGACAGAGAAGGTTAGAAATCTGGGAAGCTGTAACCTTGGCATGGCACAGTGTCAGACCCTGGGCAGATTCTGAGCTCTGGAAATGGCCACATAAAACCTGACGTGGCCACCTCTAAATAAGTGTCTGACCAGCAAGAAACCTTCAACAGCTGGGGTCTGAATCCTGACTTTACTATCAGTGCTAACTTCCACCAATGGCTTTCTGCGTGTGGATTTGTAATTTGTAAATAACAGGTACTTTTCAAAGCCTTCAGGTTGAAAGTTGCTATGCTAGAACTTTCCAGAGTTAAACTGGATATATATTAGAACTTAAATATTTTAGAACTTAGAAGCTTTATATGTATATGTTAGACATTTCTAAATTGCTGGCTAAGTTATTGCTATTTTATCAATGTATAGCAGAGAAAACCTTGAAGAGCTCCAACAGCCTTTTTAAGGCCCTAGTCCATCAAAGAAAATTTTAAACTTGAAGTAACGCCTTTGGATAAACACGTCCTTACAAGCAAGTATCCAGCTGAGCCTGGGCCTGGCTTGCAGCACTATGCAAACTATTGCAAAAAGGGGTGACAACAGCAGAAGTACAATAGTGGAAGCTTTCCATCCCAAAGCCATCGCTCCCTCCAGCAAGGGAACACCATTCTTTCAGCTCCCTAAACTCAAACGCTCCATCTCTGCATGGCAGTGTTTGTAACTCAGAAGGAGTAAACAGAGAGGGATCAGCTGCCCAAAATTGACAGTAACGCAGGGTACACCTGGCCCAAACCAATCTGCAGAGATGTGGGTCACAGGAAGGCAGGAGAAGGGAAATGCGGTTTTCACGGGTGCAAAATTTGCACTGATGCCCCTCGGGTATATTTATAAAAAATTATTCTGGAACATATGTACTATAAAATTAAGTATATATGTAACTCCACTCTTAATTTCTCTCTTAACAATGCTTGGTGCTTTGTCTCCCTGTCAAGGGAGCCCAGCTGCACTTGCAAATGAGTGTTAATTTTGCCACGCAGCTGTCACACACAACGGGTCAGAGTAATGAAAGGGTTTTTAATAAAAATTGAAATTAATTAAATCGTAGTCTCATAAGTAATTTTTCTACAAGAGGAAGAAAAATACTAATACCTCCTTTGTATTCCTCTAGGAATTCAGCATTCCGATATCATGTCAGTCACCTTATTCGCATTTTGTCAAATTCTGTGAATTATTCAGCATTCAATTGTGGATCCTTCAGAGTCAGTGCAGTGTATACTCTGAATGCATATTACTGATAGCTTAGCAATCAGCATTCTGCATTCATAACAGGGAAGGAATTAACTGATTTTATGTGCGTATGACATTCAAAGTAAACTATCTGAAAGATATTAGCGTAGATAACATCACTGTATGCATACATAATAGCATGTATCCAAACAATAAAAAGTAAAGGGGAAAATACACACTGCTAGAATCAGTATACTTCCCGATCAGTAACTAACCAAAGTTTAATAACATTTGTGTTCTTTTTTAATAGAAGCTCATTAAGGAATATTTTTTTTTCTGGACCCTTTTGTGTCTCATTCCCTAGGCAGCAATCCTGCAGACACTTTGATATGTGCCTGACTTTCAGTATCCAAGTAATCCCAGAGGAGTCAGTGCGACTATTCATAGCCTTAAACACAAGGACGTGCTTAAGTGCCTGCGGGACAGAGGACTTGGGCTGTCCCTGTGCAAAGAGCTTGTCATAACCCTCTGAAATGGCCAGAACCCAGGGACTGTAACAGGAATGTGTCCTTGAGAATGGAAAAGCTATAAAGCCAAATTTGTCCTTGGTGTGTGCAAGCCCTTTGGAAATGGATGGCAACACTGATGTTCACCAAGGAAGAGAGAGTTTCTGCCCCTGACTCCTGTGGTAGCCCCTGGGGGGTCATACATTTTTGTCAGTCATCCTTGTGCACACAAGTCCAGAATACAAACCCCATTATGTAGTTAAGATTAATTTCAGATTTGCCAGTTTTCCACATTGTAGAATTCCCTGGATGCTGCTTGGTTTTGTCCCTCTATAATCAGATTATGATTTGAAGTTCCGTCCATCACAATTGATTTGCTCTGTAATGCATTAAATTGGTGTGATGTGTAATCTTCTAATGTCTTCTGAAGCTTCTTTCCCAGTGCTGCTTCTGCCATTAAACAGTGTCTTGATGTGGAGATTTTAAAGTTACAAGTAGTGCAGTTGCTAGTTGTAGGCAAATAAGGAGAGAATCCTAAAATATGAATTGGCAAATGCAATGCAGCTTTACCACTGCTAGAAGTATTGCTGCAATCTGCCAAACTTCTCAATTTTTTGCACATTTGAGTCCCCTTCCCCCCCCACCTCCAGAAACCTGCTATCTGTTCAAAAGCTACAATTTTTAGCACCCCAGGGGTCTTAGCATTCACTATCAGCCATTGATTGTTTTTTTTTTGTCATTGATATTCTACTGTAAAATATGCAAAATGCAAAAAACCCCCACCCTGTATCTTGTGAATGATGTCAACAGGAAACCAAGCGCTGGACCTGAAATTTCCTGTTTGAATCATAATTCCATGTCATGCCCCGACGGTTGTCAGATTGGCTGAAATAGCAGCATAATGATTCAAGAAAGAACATCAAGCAATGAAGGTGTGAAAGCCTCCCCTCAACTGTGTTTTAAGTTTTATGAGATTCATTCCAGCCGGAGTGGAACACAGTCGTGAACTTGAGCAGAAGTAGCTATTAATTTTTACAGCTGGTTTGACTACTGCACTATAAACCGTATTTGCTTGTGCCTAATACTGGTCAAATAAGAAGCAGCACCTTTCATATGCCTTGAGTCAGAATAACTGCAGAAGTGAGCTACGTTGTTGAGCTAAGCAAAGGTCTGGGTTGCCTTTGATAACAGGTGTAAGCGAAATGAGTCCGAGGAAATGTCGTGGCTTTCTGTAGAAACAGTCTCTTGAATTCATTGTCATAACACAGTGTGGACATCAAGAATTTAGTAGGATTAAAAACTGGGCAGGGGCACAGCTTACCCAAACATCCGCAGGTGCCATAAATCATGATAGCCAGTCAAGGTTTAATCTTTCAGCTTCAGCATCTGAAGTGGTATTTTAAAGTTGAAATTGAAGAAGTGCAAGTATTTAATTATCTTCTGCAACATCTGGACCTGGCTGGAGTGAGAGGCAGCTACAGACTGAGCTGGACCTGCTATGAAAAACAATTCCCCATCCTTTTCTATGTTTTATAAATCACATAATTTTACTGACCCACCATCCTGTATATGGTTTATAATGAGGCTTAATTCAGAATATTATGAACTGGATATTGTGAGAGCACAGGTAACAGAGGCAGCCAACAGATGCAGCATTTTCTGCGTTCGGCTTTGGGACCTTCTTGACCTTTTGGGACAAAGTCCAAGATCACCAGGGAATGCTTGGGAACCTTTTAAGAAACTCAAGGGTACCTGCTGCTACCAGGTAAGGAGGAGGTAAGTGGAGCTGCTCTAGCAACTTCTAACGAGCACGATCAGCTGCCTTTGGACCAGGTGCCCAGAGCCTTTGCCACAGCTGCCCCCAGGTAGGGAGGCTCCAGCACCCTTTTAGCCAGTGCTCAGGTGCGGGCTATGTAAAGGTGCATGCTTATATTGCTCTTATTGACCAGAGCATGGTCAATAGAGATGTTCATATAGAAGGGTACGAAGGGAAACTCAGGTGAATTTGTTCTGCTGTAATGGTCTCAGACATGGTGGTAACATGCTACAGAGTATTTTCCCTGGCAGTTGTCCATTCCAAAGTAGAGGCTTCCTTACGGAGTGAGATTCAGAGGGTGGATGCAGCCCTGCAAGTGTCACAAGCTGCAGGGAGTGCCTGGGACCTCTCCGAGGCAGGGAAGATGGTCTTCTGTCCTGTAGGAGGTGTGTTGCCAAGTTACAGGAGAACAACATCAGAAAAGAGGAAAGGGAGATGGACAAGATCTTCACAGAAACATAGCAGCTTGAAGAGCCCTGAATCCCACCTGCAGGAGAGAGGCAGGCAGCGTACCCCTCCCGTGTTAAGGTAAGTGCAACCTCTAGAGAAGGTGAAGGATGGAAGCTGGTGAGTCATGGCACTAAGAGGGAGCCTCTTGACCTTCTAAGGGCTTGCAGCTACAAAATAGGCGTACTGCCCTGGAGTTTGAAGAGGTATATGGGTATTTTGTTTGTTAGCAACATCCAGAAGTGCTAACCTTTAAAAAGAGGCAAGGAGCTCTCCTGTCAGAGCCTAGCAGCTGTATGCTGGAGCAGGAGGCTGGGACAGCTGAACCTCTCTCTGGCTTTCTTCTTGTTCTCTTATGTTATGGACTAGAAAGGAACAAAGCTATAAATCATTGAAATCTCAGGTTTCACTCACTCAGGATGGACTTTTTCCAAACTCTGCTGCCAGTTGTCATTGGAATAACTGATTATATCCTTCAAAATCAGCATTGCAAAAATCTTCCTGGAACTACAAAGCATCCTCACTTCAAATGAGAAATATTTGGGCAGTGTAATAATGGTATTCTTTGCTTTGTGTAGCAGGGCAAAATTGTTAGTAGCTCCTTTTTACCCCTGAGCTGAAGCTTCTCCTGTTTGTTTGATTTAGAGGCAATAAGGATGCAAACAGCGAATCGGCAAGATTTTACAAATGCTGGATATGAATTGATTCTTGTTTTAAATGCCTCTGGTTTTCTTTCCACGTTCAAAGAAGCAGACAGTTCAAAAGACTGCATTCCTACTGAAAAGGACTCAAGTTCAATGCTTATAGGAAACATTTATTTAGATGAGTAGTCTGATGTTTTTATTGGTAATCAGGAGTAAATCGACTTTTTTTCCCCCCAGGATAAATATTCGTATTATGTGGCTACTGTTGCAATATATTTTTAATGCTCAGTATCAATCATGAGCATTAAAAAGACCAAGTGTCTGTCTTCTGTCTTTACACACACCTGCATTTTCTTAGGAAGTATTGAAACATGTTTTGCAGACAAAAGCAAAATATATGGGATGCTAAAGGAAAACCAAAATATATGGGAAGTGAGACGTATTGGGCAGTTGGTTTTGGCTTCCTTACTGCATACACAATTTTCCTTTTATATCGTGATTTTGCTGGGAAATGATGTGCCACGTTCTCATGACTTTTTGCTAACAATTTATGCCATTTTCCCTGTTGGCTTTACCTTTGAAGATTACAAATAAGATAAGTACTCTGCACTGTACCTAATAAAATATTTCTGTACCTTCCGCACAACTTCAAGCACTACATGGCCTTGTAGAGGTCATGTTTAGACATTTTTTTGTTTGGGGTTCCAGTGTGCAATGAGCATTTTAAGAACTCTTTTTTTTTAGTTTTTATTCTGGTGCAAGTGTACTAACTGTAAAGACTTACAGCATGATTGAAATCAAATATTAATCAATCACTATACAGTTGTAAATTTTGTAAACAACATAATTGGGGATGACAAATACCTGGTTTTCCAATATCAGTCATGTAAGACACCACTGAATCTGGACCATTTAGTTAAAGAGAGGTTAAAGGGTCTGATTCCTCATCTGCTGAAATCCCATGGGTGTAAGCTCAACAAGAGCAGAGCTACCCTCTTTGATGGCTTCTTAGATATTGCTAATCTATATTTAAAACCTGTGTTTTATTTAAACTTGAAAATTAATTTGCTTTAACATCTGTGTAAAATAGATTAGAATTTTAATGAAGTCTGACCCCCTTATGGGTTAGAGTGAGTGAAATAATAGCTCCTCAGCAGCACAGGGTATATTGTACTGGACTTCCTGGCCGGAGTTAACAGTAAGAAGTCAAAGTTCAGGAAATAGCAGAAGTCTTGAACTGCGCTAGAAAACTTAGGTTTGCGGTTTCTCTTTATGAAAATTGAAAATGCATGCACTAGACTTACTTTGTGTCACTGCTAATAATAACTATGGAAAATTACTTGCATAAATTGAATACAGGAATATTCTAATTTTGAACTTGAAACTGATTACAGGAAAATTAGTTCCTAAGGATATGATAAGGATGGTACTCTTTAAAATAATGTTAATTCAGGTATCATCACCTGGTCTAAATTCAAAGTGAAGGAATATCTTCCCAAATCCTTTTGGCACCTGTTAAGAAGCTACCACTGTTGGCTACAACAGCTTCTTACCATTCCAGGGGCATTCAAAGGCTCAAATCCCATTTGGCCTCAGCTGAAAAAGGATCCAACTACAAAGAGAGACAAAGTATTATTCTGGCTGCATGTACTGGCAGTGCAATTAACTGAACACATCTAAAAAGGAAAATCCAGTAGCAAAAGATTTATTTCGCATGATAATAAAAAGAATAAAATTCACTCAGGCTTACGTGAACCTCTAGTTCTTCAAAGAATAGCGCTCTCATTGATCTTCAGTGCTAATGAATTTCCTTGTACAGATATTTTGCAGAGAGTGGGCTTCTACCAATCCCCATTGAACTTGCTGGCCACGACATCGGAAAGTCTGTCTTGACATCCCGCAGCCTTCTCACAGCTCGGTGACAGCTCTTCCTGCTTCATCCCTCAGGGCAATCTGGGAGACCTTAATTAGACTCCCTACTGTTAGATTGCTTTGTTTTGCCTTTTTTTTTCTTCTCGGAATGATTGCTAGCAGGAAAAATGAAATGTGGCTGCAGTATGTGATACATATGATGGCCCAGTCCACACTCATCTGGATGCCTGTGCTGCAGCGATGCTTTCCAGTATGACACTTCCTTAACAGCAGCTCTGCAAATTGAGTCGGGGCTGAGGAACAAGCTGGGTCTCTCTTGGATTACAATCTGTTGTGAAGGTTGTTTGGGTTAAGCCCCTTTTTTGCCCCAAATCCACAGCCTCTGTGCAGTGCCTGTGCACGGAGGAGTGAACTGTGAAGCCTGAGCAATCCTTGCAGCTCCTGCATCAGCCTGGCAGCTGAGCCTGTGATAGTCTTGCAGGCTGCCTGGTGCAGACTGGTGCTTAGTCTGCGATGGAAGCAGAAGGAAAACACTATTTTAAGACTAATGGGGAAGATGATGGGAAACAAAGTGAAAAATCACTTTGTAGATAGGGTTGTTACCTGTCAAAGTCATCAGTCCTCCCTCAGACCTGTGTCAGCCTGCGGGAGATGCTGGTGCTGCTGGAGGTCCCAGCTCCAGGGCAACCCTTGCCCAGCAGTTTCCAACTCCAGAAAGCTGATGTTTCCTGCCACAGCAGGTACTGCTACTTGCTCCTTCAATTTTTTTTCCACACTGACCCTGACCAAAACTGAGCAGATTGTGTGGCTCGGCAAAGCTATAATAAAAGGTAGCGGGACTGCAAGCAGGCTGCTTCCCGATGCAGTAATTTTGTTCAAATGGGCTCAGATTATTCTTGGTTGGCATAGCAAAGGCATTTGCTAAAAGGAGGGGTGAGACTGAGGTGCATTTGGTTTCTTATGACCCTCATTTCTCCTGACGCACTTATTTCTTCACACTCAATTTCTGCAAATAGTCTGTCTTGACAGCTCCTGTGCTCTGGTGAGGGGAACAGAGCAGGGAGAGAATAAATGCTTTCAATGCTAGAAGCTGCTCAGTGGCTTTATCTGTAAAATGGGATTTGTTTAGCCTAAGGAAGAGAAAGCAATAAGGAGATCTTCTTGTGCACCCCTGCCTAATGTGGGGTCATAGAGAAGAATGGAAGCCTGCACTGGAGCAGGCTCCTAGCAGGACCTGTGGACCCATGGAGAGAGGAGCCCAGGCTGGAGTGGGTTTTGCCTGTGATGATAATTGGTGAATGATCTCTCCCTGCCCTTATCTCAACCCACAAGCCTTTCCTTATATTGTCTCTCTCCTGTCCAGCTGAGGAGGTGAGTGACAGAGTGGCTTTGGTGGGCACTTGGTGTTCAGCCAGGGTCAACCCACCACATCTATTTATAGCAACATCCATAGCTTCAGAGACCTTTCATAACTTAATTTCAGAATACAGGTATCTCATCACCATCCCCATCTGCCAGACAGTGCACAGTGCTCCCTGTCGTGCAGAATTCCTTTGGCACGCAGGGGCTACTTTTCGTTTCCAGAGGCAAACAATGGCATCACTTCCTTTATTGCAACTGGTGTAACTAAGAAAAGAAATTTAAGAAAACAGATGCTAGAGGCCTGTCATATCACTTGTGCTGAAAGGCAATTGATCATCAAAATGCTGCTGAAAAAAGTCTCGTTTTAGAATGCGTCCTTAAGGTGGGTGAAAAGCTGTTTTGCCATTCTGATGACCAAAGCACAGCGGGGTATGATGGAAGGAGGGAGAAAAGCAAGTGCAACTGCTGGATCTGGCCCCAAAATGTTAGACTGTGTTAATAAGCCTGACCTGGCATGTGTTTCTCCAGCTAAAGCAGGAGTGGTTGTGTGGAGAGGGCTCTGTGGCTTGGGTGGTGCGTAGCACTCAACAGCATCCTCAGCACCGGCCTTGATGTGACAGTGACTTTTGCTGCATTAGGCTGAAATTCCTCTTATCTGTGTTTTCTCCCATCCTAAAGCTATTCAAAACTTTTCCTGCCAAAACAGATAATGCATTATACATGAAATGCAGCGGAAAGCACTTTCCTTTCAATTTTTGGGAAGCCTGCTAGTGCCAAAACATAAACTGCTTAAGAAGGAGGAGGAAAATTGGGGTAAGGGATATTTGGCAAGATCCACATGTTCCATTTGTTTGTGCAACAATCACTGTTGCTGACTTACAGCTTCAGAGGCAGCTGGGTACATATGGGGCTGTGATGGCTGAGGAAGCCAAGAGACAAAGCTGTGAAAAAAGAACAGATAAAGCCAGACACGTTCTGGATGCACAGGTTAGGGCAGAGCTGAGCTATGCCACAGACATCTTGCTGCGCTGCTAAAATACTTTCAGCATCCTTTTTTGGAATATCTTTCCTGTTACTGTTGAGAGGGTTGTTTGGATTTTTTTTTTTGGTTTTTTTTGTATAAGGACTTGAAATTAAAGTTTCATTACGAAGTAGACTCAAACCGTTCCTGAAAGCATTAAGGAGACTCTCTGATGCCGGCAGCCAAACCCTGCTTTGCTGAACTTTGTTTTGTGGAGTGAGAGGTGCAGAGCAGTGTTAGGAACTGCAAACTGAGGTGTTTAATAAGTGCTGGAGTTGCTGCCACTCGGTCCCTTGGGAGCTGACTTCCCCCCGGTAAGGCTGCACAGGCACTTTCCTGCAAGGCTGATGCCTGCAGCTTCACCAGGGTTCTGCTATGTGTGTTGGAGTTGCTGCCACTCGGTCCCTTGGGAGCTGACTTCCCCCCGGTAAGGCTGCACAGGCACTTTCCTGCAAGGCTGATGCCTGCAGCTTCACCAGGGTTCTGCTATGTGTGTTAAGCCTTGGCAGGCTCTTTTTTTTTTTTTTTTTTTTTTTTTTTTTTTTTTTTAAAAACATTTTTTTCTTTTTTTTTTTTTTTCCTTCTGATAAACCAGCAAAGAGACCCTGGGTATACAGAGGTGGACTGGATTAGAAAAGGCTATCTATTGGATTTTTAAAATGCTGATATTCACCTATAAAGCTCATTAATTTCTGCAGAAGTTTGCCAGAATTAAGCAATATTATGAAGTAGCAATATTATGAAGTAGCAATATTAAGTGATGCTGTGACGTAGTTCACAGGTAAATGATGCAACTGAGCTAGTGCACCTAAATCTCAGTTTCCAGAACACTGTCTTTATCTTTTTTTGACCAGTGTGCTACCCTTTGTATTTCTTAAAGACACACTTTGACTTCTCTGCGTGTATTGATTTTTAGCTTATAATTGAATACATAACTTCCCCTGGCTGACCAGGTCAGATAATGCCTCTGCCTATTACACTTGTAAATTATTCTGTAACAATTCCTACCATATTATTACATCCTAGGATTCTCTTGTTTCTTATCTGTCTGTTCCACTTCATCATAAAATCCTTCTACATCCTTCCTCACCTTAAACCACAGTTCAAATGGGCATCCTGAGGGTCATTTAACTTGGTGCTGTAGTCCAAGAGCTCAGCAGGCATGTCTTAAATAGGCTGCAAACTATGGAAACATTCAGTTTATCTAATGATGCTTGCAATTTTCCTCCCTTTTCTCTGCTTTTGGAATAAAATTGACTTAAATATATGCAGAAGTCCCCAGTTTGACTGGTCTTATTTCACTCTGGGCAGAAGGACTAAGTTTTGCTCATCATAAGGAGAAATCAAGACAATTCTCATAATACTTCAAACTGTTAACTGTCACCATTTTAAGAAAAAACTCTTGAGGAAAAAGGTGTTGATACCTTATGTAATGAAGGGGTGTTTGTTTGTTTGCTTTTGCAAGCCACATTTCTGGGGCTATTTTTCTTTCAGCAGTAGCACTGTCATTCCTGCATTCCTTATTCCATGTCAAGGGATGCTGGTGATCCACCACCGCAGAGGTGAGCCTGTGCTCCGATTGAGTCTCTCTGTGGAGTTGGGGGGAAATTTGAGTCAGAGACAGAAACTGGTTTCTAACTAAAAGTAATAAAATGAATTACCTTTTCTGTTTTTCTTCCAAGGATGACAGTATTTTCTTGTGATATGCCTCTGGAGCTGTGTGAATTGAGATGGGACAGGACACTTCTTTATATTGAATTAAATAGCAGTTTAGCTGAGCAAATAAATCTACAAAGTTCCTCTAAAACTCTTTACTAGGGGCCTGATCGTATATTATTGATCAATTTCAGTGAAGAGACGTGAATCTTAAGGGCATGCTTCTGTGTGGAGTTATTTTGGAAAATCTGTTGAATTGTTGTAACTCCATGTGTTGGACGTCTAGGATAAGTGTGCTTTTAGATTGTCTAGCTGGATCCAAGCAGCTAAAAACAAATGTTGATACCAGGTTTCCTGGTGGACAAAATAAAAACTATTTACTCAGTCACAACAAAATTCTGCTATGTATTTGAAGAGATGAGAGGTCCACTTAGAAGCTAATGGCAGCTCCTGAGATAGCAATAGTTTGCTTTTACAGAGTCATTCTTAGGAAAATATCCCAGCATTTTAAAAACATTTTGCCATTGTATTTAAAAGCGTGTTTTAAGCGTGTTTTACCCCCACTTTATAGATGAAGGAACTGAGGTACATTGAATTTTAGTAACTGTCTGATGTCAGGAACTGGGAAAAGGGGAAATCCAAAAATAACAGCAGGGTCTGGATCGAGGTAACCTAATCATTGGATAAAATTGTCTTAGAGCTAAAAGCCTGGAGGAAAAAGCTGAAATGTCTCTCTTCCCTGCTCTGGCTTTACCCATGCCTGCATATCAGAGTCACTGAGCTGGAAAAATGTGAACGTTGCTATACAGCATGAATCAACTAAGTTGTCTCTTGTGCAGTGAGCACATTTCCCAGCTGGGTGGGACACTGCAAAGCTTTTACAAGTTTGCAGCACTGCTTCACTCAAGCAAGACCCTCTTGAGGAGGTCCTGGTTGAATGCCGCTTTTATTTTTTCTTTTTCTGTCTGCAGGAACACAACAACCTCCTGTTGTTTGCAGCACAGCCGTTGCCAGAGTCTAGGGAAGTTCACATAAACAGAGGTCTCTTGTGCAACAGGGGCTGTTTCAGAGATTCAAGAGCTCCCTCTCTAAGTGGAAAGGCCCTTCAACAGCTTCTAGGGTTATGTCTTTATTAGCTGAACAGGAACCTCTGCTGAAACCACTAGCTAGGAAAAATTGCAACAAAACACTCAAAGGGCAGTGCAGATAAAATCTGTGCCAGCTTGATGAGGCTGTTGCTGCCTCTCTAGCAGATTGCTCCTCACTTAGTGACTTAAAAAAAAAAAAACAAACCACAAAAACCCCACACCACCCAATCCCTCTGTAGTCCTGACATTTCAAAATAACTCAACTTTGCACTCAGAGTTTGCCTCCTGCCCAAGGGCTCCAGAGAAGGATACTGTGAACCTTGCTCTGCTTTGAGATGGCTTCCAGGCTACAAATACGCTGCTTATTCTGCAGCTGCGTTTTGCATCGGCATGAAATGGAGCTGATCGGATTGCCTTCTGGTGCCTGTCTGGCCCAATAACCACTGATGGTGGCTTGTTGTTTCTCCAGTGATACTCAGAGGTGATGTGCAAAGGGAAAGGAGTTAACTGTTTGACAAGGGACAGTTTTATTTGCAGAGTGCTGCCAGGCTAAAATCAGTTGAACTGCATGAAATCATGTGTGCTTGTTCAGAAGAAGAGATGAAAAGCTGTGACACTGATTGGCAGTGAAGAGCCTGTAAAACAGCACACATCAATGGAGTAATTGACTGCTGCCCTCACGTAAATTATTTTTCTCATTGCTGCAGTCCTTCTGCGCTTGAGCAAGCTGTGATTCATATTGATGGAACGTAACAAACTTAAATAATTTTCTGGAAGCCATGTAAGATACAAGACAGCTTGGATGAGAGGGTCTTTAAAGATAGCAATATTAGTAATATCAATAACAATAATTTAGTGGATTATCCACAAAACCACTGACTCTCAAACTGTACTGGGAGAAGAATTTCCTTTACAGGGATTTAACCAAGCAAGAGAACAGGATCGTGCAGACTTTGCAGCCCTAAAGCATCTGTCTCCCTGTATCCATCTGCTTTCCCACATCCCAGGGCTGTTTGGAAGCTTGCTCGGCATCACCACCTTCATGGTGTTCAGTTATTGCCAGGGATCTGGCGTCCAAATTTTGGAAAGATGAAAAACTTTTTGTTGAGTTCCTGCTGCCTTTGTTGCTTTTAATTACTTTTCCAGCATGTGAATGTTGGCTTTGCTTCCCTTATAAGGAGGATCAGGTCGTCTTAAAAACCCAGCAGGAGTCTGTGCAACTTATTGCTAAAGCCTGCCTGCCCAGCCCGAACCTTGCCTGCTGCTGGTCTGCAACCCTTCAGCTCGGAAGAATTAACCTGCGCTGCAAGATTAAAGGAAAACCTTGGACTTGGTGAGGACCTCAGAAAAACAGAACACTCTTTTCAAAACAATGATCCCTGCGACAAGCAGAGATAACTCTTCCGGAAATCTAGGTCTGGAGCCAAGTTTAGCCTGCTCACATGCAGGGTTTCTTTATAAACACCTCCACAATAGAAGTTTGTGGTTTCTTTCACCATTCTGGATTCATAATCCCAGGCATTCTGCTCTTGAGTGTGTTCACCTTATGGTTTTCCTTTGATCTGTTGTGGACTAAGGGGAAGTGGGTGTGTGGGGTGGTTCAGCTTTGCTTTATTCTGCAGTGAAAACATATGCTATTGGTATGGTCTCACATAAGATTTTTGTGAGCTGCTGTCATCGTGATATTTATAGAGGCTGTTGCATACCAGCTATGCAACTCCTCCACTGCAGGATCAAATGCCATGAGTCAGGTTGCCATGAAATGTGCAGGAATGAAGCTTTGCTCAGGTTGGAAGTGTCTGGATGCTTTTCCAGCCTCCTTCTCTAACTACCAGTGGGTTATACAAGGCATTGAGGTGGAAGCATTCTCCCTTCGGAAACTGGTTTCCAGGTAGGGACAGGAAGGTGTGGCAGGGAAGAAGGCAAAGAGCAGGCAGAGCACTGCTTGGGGTCTTCCTGCACTCTCCCCCACCCTGGTTTTTGCTCTTTGATGAGGCACGGGGCTCATAGCTGGCAACAGAAGCAAAAAAGACAGCGCCAAGGACAAGCTGCCAAAGATGACTACTGGTGTCTGGTACTTTGGTGGGGCATGTGACTCGTGAACGTTCATCTCCTCTGTGTCCAAAGGGCTGAAGAGGATGGAACTGAACGACTTGCTCAGCGTGAAGGCAGAGTTCAATGGCGTGTCTCGAGGGATTGCACTAAATTGATGCTATGGAAGATAATTAAATCGTGTGACAGTTTATCACAGAAGATGCCTGAGTAATCAGTGATTTTAAAGACCTTTAAATCCTGGGTTTGTAGCTTGGCTGTATTTATGAACTATAAGAAATTCCTGTGGATTTTGCTTGGCTGTTAGATTCTGTGGAGGAGCAGTCTATTTCTGTCTGGTTGAGTGATGCTGCCTCGTTAGAAATGATGAAGTACCGACCTGGCCGTGGGCGGCAGGCTCTCTTGCTTTCAAATCCCCATCTGGAATTTCACAGAGGGTTAAAACCATCAAACACTTAAGTGGATGCCTTGATATGTCACTTTCATTCACAGCTTCTCCTTTCGTTTGTCAGTTATTCCCTCTGCGTTTTCCTCTCTTTAATCAAATCAGGAAATACTGTCTGCAATTCCTGCATTATTCCTTCCCATATTATGTTGATTTCTGCTAGTGTTGTTTTCATTCCCTCTGTCATAAGATTGACTCAAAACCCTCAACCACAAGTTAGGAATCAAAAGGATGTGTAATTAGTTAACCCAAGTAGTCAGTAAGGCATCTTGAAGATATCGTAGGTGTTCTACTTTGCAAAAGCTGCATCTGATCCATTCGTGTGCTTCCTGCACCACCATTTAATTTCTTCTTTTCTTTATATCATCCTCTTGGTATTTTTTTAGTTCTTGCCCTAGTCATGCATAGATACAAATTTGTACTTTTAGCTTCCAGACCTACATTAGCGTATTCAAACTTGTGCTGACCTGGACCCCGGGAGCCTGGAGCATCCCAGTCTGTGAGATCCTGGGGCTGTCTGTACTTGCCTTGAACGTTCATCTGGGACCTTAGAAATCTTCTTTCCTCAGAATGGCTTTTTTTCCTAATTAACCTCCATTCATGACTGGGTGTACATAAACATATATGGAGAGAAAGACAACACAAACGTATATGTCATTTACTTGCCTTTGTACAAGTGTATTTGGTATGTGCAGCCTAAAGGGTTACATCCTGCCTACATCCATGGCTTGGTCACTGGCCTCGTATATTACAACACTGATTAACTACCAATATCTTGTGGGATTTTTTTTTTCTTCAGTCAATTTATCACCTAGTTCCTGAATGAGGAAATTATAAATTTAAAAATTTAATATTTTTTTCCTGTAAGAAAGAGGAATACTAGAAAAAAAAAAAAACAAACCACAAATAGAACTTTGTTACCCTTCTGCTATCTGTGAGTCTGTTGAAATGAGTGAAAGTATGTCTGTTCAGTTCTTTTAAGATGCAAGGCATTAAGTATGTTATTTGAAATCCATAAAATCAGTTTTTAAACTAAGGACCCAGCTGCATCAAAATGAAAAAGCTGTTATACTTTGCACATCCTGCTATCACTTAAGCATTCCTAAAAGCAAGTTCAGTAATTGTTTCCTGCTTTCAAATACTGCAGTTGAGTTGTGAGTTTAAAATATGCCAGATTGAGCCATTCACTAATAAGACAATGTCAAGAACTCTAGATTTCAAACTCTCGATTGCAGGAACAACATTGTAGTCAGAAATGTTTTGCACGCACTCGTAGTCCTGTAGCTCCCATCTGTGTATGTGTAAAGATCAGACTTGCAGAACACCTTCCTGAGAGCGAGGATTCGGAAGTTCAAGCATCACACAGGTATAAGGTAGGAAACACCAGAACTAAGGCAGCCTTGTGAAGGTTTAAGAGTGCTCCTTAACTTGCAGCTAAGGAAAGGCATGAATATTGCAATACGTAAGAGAAAGGATTTTTTTTTTTTTTTTTTTCCCCCTAAGCTTTGTCTAGGAATTAATTAGGGTAATATAGTAAAGGGGATTAATAAAAAGAGGGGCCCTATCTAAAAAAGCTGGGATGTATGTAAGTGCGTAGAAAAATAAATCTTTTCATGAACTACAGAAGTAATAAGATATGTTTCATTCCTTAAACCCCTTTCCCTATTTCTTCTTCTGTAACTTCCATTTGCCTAAGCAAATGGCTGCCCACGGTGTGTCTGAGCCCATGCTGGGTCCTTGCCTCTACCTGAGTGTGCACCGTCTTGAGAGCGCTAATGTATCTTTGACATCGGTGACCTTCTGTGAAATTGGGCTGAAACTGCCCAGCAGGCTCACATCTTGTCAGGGTGGAGAGGCAGGCAGGTGAATAGATGGACGGAGAGAGAACTTGGCGAACCCCAAGTTTATTATTTTTTAATTATCTGTAAAAGGTAAATACGATACCAAGTAACTCAATCTTACTTATACAACAGATTCCTGTGATGCAAGACTTTTAATCCAATTTTTTCATAGACAGTAGCAAATTTGGGTTGTTAAGTCTCCGAGCGCCTTGTTGAAGGAGACTGATGTGTGAAAGCGCTGCAGCGTTTGTGGCTACGTTTGAAATCAGTGGGACTGTGTAATGTTAAGTAGTCACAAAACACCAAGCCTAAAAATCTTAAATTAGGCCAGAACATTCTTAGGATTTGCCAAGATGCCATAGGGATGGCTGCCAGCGATAACCCCTGGGAAAATTTGTAATGGTCCTTTTACTGGGGTTTGGCTGGTGGTGTTAATAGACCTTGGGGCTTTCTGCTAAGCAAGAAGAAAGCAGTCTGCTGAATAGCTGCTGGCTCATTCAGGTCTGTCTGGCAATGTACCAGATGAGGTAGGTTCCTATAAGAAAAATAATTTGTCATCCCAGCCTAAGATCGTACCATTTTGAACACAAGGAAATTATTTCCCCCAGGCCTGGTATGAATGGAAGAGGAGAGAAGCACGAGGTTGTACAGCTTTATTTCAATGCCAGAGTACTTATTTTGCAACTTAAACCAAAACTCTTGTATAAAATGTGTTTATGAACAAACATAACATTAATATTTTTCAAAAGCTTGTTTCTTGTGGCCCCTATGATTCAAGACTTCCATCGAGAGGTCTACATATAACTGCAAAGCAGAGCAAATTTTGAAAGGCACCGTGGTACCTTTCATAAATCCTAGGACCAGGGAGAAAAGAGGGAGCAGGAAGAGGGAAGTGTGGTCTACCAAGTCACTGGTTGTCCACCAAAGACCTGACCCTGATATTTGGTAGAGAGTGAAAGTGAAGCACGAGGGAACGTAATTCTAATGAAAGGATATCCCTAGTGCACGATCTCCTTCCTGAAAAATACAGCTCATAATTTCTGTGTTGGAGTGCCAACTTTACCTGTAATGCTAAAGAAAATAAACCCTTACTTCATCACAGAGAAAAAGACATTTTCTCCCATCTCACCATCTAGACCATGCCAGAAGAATTTACATCCTCAGATTCTTGCTTTTCCTCTAGTTTCTCTCACTGTGGCTCTGACACCAGACAGAACACTGATTTTTTTTTTTTTTTAGTGTTACATGTAGTTTATTCACTATGGGATGTCCATAAATATAAGACATGCCAGCAACTCCTAAGATGACAAAATATAAAATGATTGTAGAATTACACTTCTGTCCTCCAGAACTGAAAAACACATTTCAGAGACAAATAGAGAAATCTTAGTCTTAAAAAATGAGCCCTTATGTCATGCTGGCAAGCTTGTTAACACAGAAAAAGATATTTATTGTTTACTGTCTAAAGGCATCAGTAACTGACAATAACACACAATATCAAGAAGAAATTAATGCCAGCTGAAAGCTTGAGTCCAGCACATTCAGAGACAGATAAAAGAGTGTGATACTTCCTAAGTGGTTCATCTACTGTAGGCTGGTCTTGAATATTTACGTGTCAATTGAGTCCCAGTTTCTTCCATGACAGCCTCAAAATTCACCAATTCTGTTCTCTGCATGGTTCCATGGCATAGTTGATGACGAGGATTATATGGCTATCTAAAGCCTTTGGTAAGATTTGGCATCGTTTGGTGATCTATCCACACAGAGAAGCCGGACCCATCAGTTTCCCAAAGTGCCAGTGAGGGGAAAGAATTAGTTAATTCCTTTGAAAAACAGCAAATTAAAAAAGCAAGTGGAAAGGTGATTTGCAGATTTCCTCTTAGCAAACCACAAGCACATCTGTATGGTCCTTCATGTGAGTTGTTTTCACCATTCGTGGAACACCTGAAAAAAAGAAAACAGAAACGGGTATCCTATGGCTCACGCTCATGTCAGCTCAGGGAAAAAAACAGATGTGAAGTTCATAAGTGCTGGAGAGCAAGAAAATTGTGCAAGGTGGACTCATAATCTCTGTCTTGGCCCTGGCCCTCCAGAGAGCAGAAATAATGGGGAGTGAGGAAGATTGACTGAAAGGTTAGCATTTTATAAACTGTGTTACTTGTGTTGTTAGTGTTGAAAAGAGTTACTGCCAAAGAACCTTCAGTATAAATTTTAGATGGGGAGAAAATCAGCCCTATGCAGGGCCAAATAAAATGGGTCATCCATCAAACGGCAAAAGCTCTGTCTCCCCATCCTTTACCCTTTCAACCGTCTTTTCTTCCTTTCCCAGTTTATTTTGCTATTGCAGAGTGACTCAGCTGTGGAATTTTACTCTTCCCCTGGAAAAAGCCAGCATTGATCTCGCAGGCATCAGGGTCCAGCATGACCCTTCTGCAGATGTATGTGCATCTCCCATGCATGACAGAGGAGCCTTTGAGTGTTGCCTGTGTGCTCTATGCCTCTTGCTTTCACACCAAGGTGAAAGCAGTGGGATCCATCTGTTCCTTGTTCCGTCATCATTCATATCTGAAGGTGATGGAGGGAGCGAGAAAGTGAGCACGGAGGGTGTGCCATGAGCTCCACATCGGTGATATCTAGAAGAACCACAGCAGCTTTAAGGTGAATAATTTCCTTTCATGCTCACATGCTGGTTTGTATCCGCACAAACTAATGGTGCCTTTATGGTGGTGCAAATAACAAACCATAAGTGCACGAGCCAGTTATTGCATTATTGCACCTCTGAGCTGGCCATGTGATTAATGGCAAAGTTCAAAGTACAGTTCTTTCCAAGGTCAGTGGCTGAGATCAGAGTTTTCCTTGCCAGTTTTTCATATTGACATTCTGGATAAGACAGAAAACGCCCCTGAACTTTGAAGTCTGGTGAAAGACACGTGCCAGGCAGCAGACAATACAAGGAGACATTTGTGGCATCTGTTTTGGACCCTGGGATAAGATAGCCAGACTGTAGTCAGAAAGAGGTAGGACCACTTTCTGAAGGATTGTCTTATCAATATATAAGCAAATTATTTTGCCTACAAGAGACTGATGTCTTTCCAGTTGATTAAGTGTTTTGATTGTGATTTTCTGATTTGCAGAGAGTAGTCCTTATCCATAGTAGTAAGGCAGAGAAGCATCATGATCCCAGGCACAGTAATTCAAGTTATGGATGGAGTACTTGGTCACGATAGAGTGACTTTAGGTCCTTGTCTGAGGGCTGGCTCAGAGGCTGTAGGAGTCTGTATTTACTACCTCTGTAGCTAGTCTGCCAGCCAAAAGTTATCATGGCCGATCATAAGCTGCAAGAGTGATGCTGGCTTTGTCCCTCTTGTTGTATGGCAAGGGCACTGAAGAGCACTGGGTTTGATGGAAGGTATAAAACAGGATCTAGGAGCAAAGTCCAAGAAAGTCATCTAACTTAATAGCTGCTGCAGTGGATTCAATATTGTCTGTATATTGGCTGTCTACAAAAGGAGTTTTCATTGTGGAACATGATACATGTTGAAAGCAAGTCCTACCCTAAATAATTTTATCCAGCCTCACTTAAATAATGCTTGACAAGGCAATGCAAAGAGTGGTTCAGCAGATGTAGTTTGAGCTCAGCATCTATTGATGGGAGGCACAGGGGAAAAAAAAATTCATCTAATCTGGCACTTGGAGGATGAACAGTTAGTAAAGAAAAAGAAATGTGGTCATTAAGGAAGATGGTAAATGCTGGGAAAGTAGACTGTTCAGTGCTGACCAAATGGATGGAGAATGCACAAAGATTCCTAGCAGCATTTGTTGCAGGTACAGAGTAAGACCACCCAGGTTAGCTAAAGGTAGTTGACACTTAAAAATAACATTCAAGGTAGAAGATTTTGGGTTCTTCTTTCAGTTTTTTAAGTCTGAGAGATCCATAATGACATACAGGAATGTATTTTAGTAACTCTATCTTTTACAAAAGGATTTTATTGTTTTTTTATTTGTCCTCTGTAACTTTGTTCCCAATATTGTAATGACTATTTACGTTCAGCTACAATCAACATGCATTTTCCTCTTTAAAGATTATCTTGTTTAAGAGAGATCCTGGATGACTTTGGCAGCAACAAGGCGCATTGATTGTTATACCTGCATGCAGTATGCACTGAGGCCATGCATTTACCGAAGCAGCCTCAAGGCCAGCCTAGACTGCCACCATGGCAGTCTATTACCATTAAACTACACCGTTAAAACCATTAAACTACACCATTCGACTACATGATGATGTCAGCAAGTATTTCGTTCACTGCTTTCTTTAGAGACAGTGACAGTCTGGTGGCACTCAGTTTCATAAGCTGCTGTATTTGGAACTACTATCTTTAAATTCACTTCGTACAAACAATCAACAAGGCAAATTCTTCTCGGCTTCACCACACTTGCTCTTAGCAGCAGAAATCATGATGACAATATGAATTTTGGTCATTGTACAGAAATCCTAAATTTATCTGCGAGTCTCTGGCCTGGGATATGTGTCTTGCCAAACCTTGAGAACCTATAGCTGTTATGGTTTTGTGTGGGGGTTTTGTCTGGTAGCAGGGAGGGGCCACAGCAATGGCTCCTGTAAGTAGCTGCTAAAGGTTTCCCTGGACTCCAGCTCTGCTGGCAGCAAGGGAGGGGTTACAGTGGTGGCTCCTGTCAGTGACTGCTAAGGGTTCACCCCCACCCCCGGCTCCAAGCATTTGGTAACCAGGAGGGCAGTGGGGGAAGGAGTACCACCGATCCAGCCCCTGTGAGAAACTGATGGAAGTGTCCCAGCTTCAGGCTGGACCCACCCCAGGCCAGGGCTGAGCCCATCAGCGCCTCTGCCAATGACATATTGAAGAGGGGGCACGGAGCAATGGGTTGGTGCGGCCCCGGGCAGGGCCCAGCTCGGGTGGGCTGGTCTGACCGTCCAGACGCCTGCTCAGCTTCTGTGAACCAACCTGCCGTAGCCCAAGCCTCCGCCATGGCTCACCTGAGAGTCTGTTTTCCCTGGAGCCAATGAAAACCTGCAGTGGAGAGAGAGAAACAAGATGCTGAAGGAGACAGCCAGGCAGACACTGGGTCGGGATTATGAAAGGGAACGCTCTCAGCATTTTCCCTGCAGTGTGGTGAAGGAAGATGCAGCTGTGGAGGACCCCACGCTGGAACTAGAAGCCCCACGCCAGAGCCAGGCAGTTGTCAGGGGACTGTGGTCCCGTGTGGAAAAGGACTCACGCCGGAGACGTTCTGGAGAAGGACTCTCCCGTGAGAAGGGACCCCAGGCTGCAGCCGGGACAGACTGTGAGGAGCCCTCCCCTGCGGAGGAAGGAGCGGGGACTGACTGCACCCCCCATTCCCTGTCCCCTGTGCCGCCGGGGGGAGAAGGGACAGAACAAAGCCTTTGGGCTTGGGAAGAAGGGAGGGGTGGGGGAGAAGTGCCTTTTTAAGATGTGGTTTCTCTCTCTCTATTTTGCTTCTTGTTGTAAATAGTTAACAAATTCAGTTGTTTTCTTGTTCTTCCCAAGTCGTGTGGGTTTCTTGCCCGTGACCCTAAGTGGTGAGTGAAACCCTCCCTGTCCCTGCCTCAGCCCACCAGGTGTTTAGCAAAAACTGTCCCCGTGGCTTTATAAACCACAACAATAGCATGAAAAGCAAAGTTTTGAGGATGTTTCCTCTAAGGTGTTAATCAGTGATCCTCTGACAAGGAGCAAGGAGTTGGAAGGAAGTTTCAGTGACCAAGCGTCTTCAACCTGTCATGGGCTGTGAATAGAGCAGCAAATCAAGTATGTGTGGATGCTGTTCAATACCCAGGCACACACAGCCCCTGGGGACATGAATATTCAGGGAATGTGATTTCACTGGCCCAGAGTTCATGCAAGCTCTCAGCAAGACCCATGCTTTGCATTTTGTTCGTAATGCTTTGTATTTCAACCTGAATACTAACTTCAGGAATCAGAAGAAAGTGAAGAGAAGTTCACAGGAAAATGATAATGAAAACGGTTTTGAGTAAAGCAACTTCAACAGGAGTTTTTAAGAGAAAATTTGTATGGTTGGTATGACTTTTTAAACTGCTGGTTTTACCCACACTTTTTTTGACAAATGCAAAAAAATTACAAGTGCAATGTTGGCTTTGTGTTTTTACATATCTATATATATGTACATACTTATATATGTACATGTGTGCATATATACATGTACACATAGTTATCAGTGTCACTGAAGAACGTGAAAACCCAGAATATGTTCCAGTGTATCAGACGTATGAACTATGCAGCATAATAGTTATGCATAAGCAGGGACAATTCCACTTGTCATTTGTGGTGAATAATTTTTGACAGATGCACTGATAGATTGACTGTATTTGAGACACAAAATTTTCATTACAGTTTTCTGTTTCCGTTTTACATCACCCTACCAAATGACTTACTCTTTTTTCAAGAGTAAAACAATGCAAAAGGGCCGTTACTCCAATAGTCCTTATTTTGCTATCTTTGGTATTTCTATTCTTTCTAAATGAAGTTTTCAGGTTTTGCAGAGAAGTAACAGCCCTTTCCCATTGAACACCTTCTGTACAAGTAAACTAAGAGCAGATAATATGCAGATACACCTTACGATGGGCAAAAATTATCAGCTAGGATGATGACACACACCAAGCTCTGCAAATGCAAAGCATTGTTTTGCCTACAGAAAAGGGTAGCTCAGGTTTCCTTGGGAAAATGACTCTGTCACCTCCGAAAGAATTGCTCACCAGTGCTGGATTGTCACAATTCACACAATCTTTTATGCAGTGCAATCTATGCCTAAATGTGATCTTCTCCCACCCCCCCTTTACCCCCACCCTGTATTTTTTAGGAAGAACATACAAAAAGGCGCTGGCATATGGTAACCATCTTCCCTGCGCTTGAATTCTTGTTCCCTTTTGTACTTTGAAAGGTTTAAACCAACTCTGCACATTTTTCACTAGCAAATGCCTCCTACAGCCCTGCTGTTCGTCCGCAATCCATCAGCTTCGCGGGGTGCAGCACGAATGCATGCATTTGTTCTTGTCATCAATCCACCGTGCAGCTTCCCTTCGTTCTGTCGTGTTCTCCAGGAGACCTGTACCTTCACTTCTAAGGAATGATCTACAAGCATAAAGTACTTTGAGGGCCTGCTGAACCCACGGTACAGTTTAATTGTTTAATTGTCGATCAATGTTTTTCCACCATATGCAGCCCTACCTGTCTCTTTTTTCCCCCAACAGATGCAACTCATCATTGCACCTGCAAGCAGCGTTTCCCAGAAGAGCGACTGCGTCTTTCTTCTGTAATAAAGGCGTCAGGCTGACTGATGGTGTTCATATGGATATCACCTCCAGTAGAAACACTGCAGGAAAGGTGAGTATGAAGTGCTACGGTAAGAGAAATGAAATGTAAAAATACTAATTGGGGAATATCTGGCAGAGAAAAAGCATGTCAGAAAACAAGGTGTTGTTATAGAGAATTACAGGTAAAATATGAGCCAGCAATGTGATGCCAAAAAATGGGAAATGGTATTCTGGGGCATATTAACAAAAAATGTCATATAAAACTCATGGGAGATAATTATTGTGCTCCACTCTTCTGGTAGAAGCTGCTGCTGGAGGTGTGTGCTGGCTTAGGTCACCGTGCTCCGAAGAGGCTGGAGGAGAGAACAGCAGAAAGAAGTTGTTCAGAAAATAGGACCTATGAATAGAGGTTGAAATAACTGGGTGTCTTTGGTCTAGAAGCAAGAAAATTCAAGTGAGATGTATGTCTTCTAACACAAAAAGGGCTATAAAGGGTATACAGAAGGGGTCGTTAAACCTGTTGCTGTATAATTGTCATTTCTGCTAAGGGAAATGACAAAACAAAATTATTTTAATTTGTGACAGAGGAGAACTCACTCGAACAACCAACTTCAAGGTTTTTGGGGTTTGTTTTTGTTTTAGAAAGTGCATTAATTTGAACTGAAAATTAAAAGAACAATCCTAATACTAAGTTCTTCAACAGCCTTCCAGGAGGAAGACTGATGATAAAATTATAAAGCTCACAACTTTTCAGGTGGACTTCAAATCCACTCTCTTTTCCTCCACAGTGCTACATGACCTTTACAAAGAGAGAGAAAAAAAAAAAAAAAAAAAGTGTTACTTAACCACTCCAAAAAGTTCAAGGCTTACTGGAACAAGACCACTATAAGCACTCTTCAGTCTCTCATTGTAAGCCATACTCAGCACAAACTGGGGTTCTGATTTTACTAAACCTATTTCTCTTTCTATTGAGATATGTACGTCTACAAATTCTCTACACGCAAATGCCACACAAATCTATGGGCAGCGTTTGTCCCACGAAGTAGAATACTGTTCCCTTTTCTGAATTCTGTCATGAATATTCTATCAAAATGCATCTTCTACAATCCTGTTATATACAAATTGCAAGTTGCCATCATTACATTAAATCAATTTTCCTAATTCAACCTCAGATTTCCATCCCCATAAAGCCCTTTGCTGCTTGCTATACACTTGTCCACATTTCATCAGGGACACGGACAGTGAAATTTTACAACCAAATAGTACTTCAGGACTTCCAGTAACAAAGTTATAGAGTTACAGCATTAGCCTTTCATCCTTTTTTTGCCCCTTTGGCTGTTGCAATGTGTTGCTGTCCCAAAGCGTTCCAGCCAGTTGAAACTTTTTTAGGTTCCCAGGCTGTGTTTTATAGCACAATCCAGTATCTACACCACATGTGTGACCTTTAGCATTGCTGGCATGCTATAAGGGAACCAAAGTCCAACTGGAACTCTGAGAAGTTTCTCATAAAATAAAACAAAGATGTTTTCTTCTACTAGATGTCTAACCTACCTGAAAGTGTTGTTTCTAGTTGGCCAGTACTGTACGTAGTACAGTCATACATTGTCTTTTATAAAGACAATAGAAATACCTGAAGTCGAGAGGTTGAGGCAAGAGCTTTATATACCACAGATAAAGACCCTGAAGGAAGGTGAAGGAATTTGTTGGTCTTTGCAGTCTGGCCCTGGGAGGGTGTCCAGCCAGGAAGGACACTGCTCTGGTACTCTGATCCCCACAGAGGAGGTACCATGGAAGAGTAAGTGTGATTGTAGTTACATGAATGTCTTGAGCCAACTTAAGTAATAGCTGCTGCTGAAAGAGATGGTTGCTACCCCCGGCTCTGCTCCATGCCATGCTTTCCCCGTGCCTCCTTGTGTTGCTGCTCACATTCATGCACTCTCATGCCAGTGAGGTTGCGGGGCTACTCTGTCTGAAAACCCAGCAAAAAGCACTAGTTTCCAGCCTGGTCAGTTTCTGCTCTCCCTCACACTTGAAGGCAAGCGCCAGTGCAAAGCTGGGAGCAGCAGCATCTCCTGGCGTGCCAAGGAAGAGTGAGATGGCACATTTCAGATGCTGTCTGCACCTAGACTGGCTTCAAGATGCCATGAAATTGCACCTAATCTGCCTGCTGGTACACCTCAGGTTATTTGGATGAATGTGGCAGACATGTTTAAGGAAGCTTCAGCTCCTGGTTCATCTGCAGAAAGACAGTAGTCGTATCTCCTTTCAGTGAACAAGAGTAGGGCAGCACTTCTGTGGAGCCACCACAAGGCTGGAGAGCCAGGATATCTCATTTATGTCCCAGAACGCAGCTCTGGTGGGTACCATTGCCATACGCTTCAGGTGGACACATAGTTTATAAAATATATACTATGTTTAGAAATATGTATGTATAAAAATTGAAGCTACAAAATACTTCTATGATTTAGCTTCCTCATTAACTTGTTCTGCTTTACTGGGTAAATCTATAATACGATTTCTAGTTTCAGGGGGAGGGTGTTTCTAGAGGCACAAAGTTCTCTCTGACTCATTATTTCTGTCTTTGTTCTTACATTTTGGTGATAGAAAAGGAAATAAAGGAAATCACAAACTGAATGGCCTCATGAAATAATAAATTATAAATGAGGAATCTGATCTGAAGTATGTGACAGGACATCTTGCCAAGCTGCTTTCTCAATCTTTTACTTTTCTATAAATAACGTCTCCTTTTCTAGGCGAGAAAACAGAAGTAACACTACACAAGTCATCATTTTATGAAACAGCTGAGTACCTTTTTAGGTTCCAGGGAAACATTAAGTAATGCAGTAGGTGAATTCCTGGTTCTGCTGTAACACATTCTCTTCCTTTTTTGTCTCCTGAAGTTGTGCAGGAAGCCTTCAAACCGCCATGATTAATAAGGAATTTTCTAAAGAAAATTGCTCTTGACATGTTGCTCTTTGTAAATAGGTGTAGCATTCTGCTTAGTCTGGTATAACACTTGCTTTTCGGCATTGCCCCAGAGCCTGTTGTGATCAGAGGTGAGCAGCCTGCTGTAAACTCAGCTCTGGCCCCCAGGGCAACTGTGCAGATTTCAGCATCGTTTGTTCCTTCTAACACTTGCTTTTCGGCATTGCCCCAGAGCCTGTTGTGATCAGAGGTGAGCAGCCTGCTGTAAACTCAGCTCTGGCCCCCAGGGCAACTGTGCAGCATCGTTCGTTCCTTCTCTGTGTTTCTGTTCCAGTAACACTGGGTGAGACTTCTTCCACTTGACTGCAAGCAAAGTCAAGTCAGTCTCCAGTCTTCCTTCTTTCCCCAAACCAAAGCTTCCTCAAGTAACTGCAAATAGATGCTTGTCTTCAAAGACATGGCATCAAGCTGAAGACAGGTTGCTTGCTTGGGCTTTGAGAATTGTCACACGCTTCTTGATGAGGGGGTGGAAACTTCTCTTTGAGGGAACTGTATATAACTCTAAATATGATACAGCAACTAGCAAAGCTGATTTTGAAACTTCCATTAAAATAAGCAAAAGGGGAATGCCATTTCCATACAACAAAACAAATGTATTGCTCCAGGACCAAACTCTGCTCTCACTTGCAGAGTGAAGATAGATGCAGTGTTGTAATTACCTGAATGCAATGAGTAGTATCTGCATAATGCATCCATCTGGAAAATGCACTTCTTATTTTAAGAGTGAAAGGTCAGCCTGTTCTGGGTGATCAGGTCCTGTCCCTTAGATCTCACCTGTCCTGAATGTTGAGGTTGGTGTATGCATGCACAAAATCCCAATGTAATTCAGTTAGAAGTGCTGGATGTTACCTCTCTGGGGGTTATGTGAAAGTCAGATCTTTTCAGTCAGTAACAAAATTCCTACTTGATGTTTTTCCTCAGACTTGGAAAATACCAGTCAAGGTAAGCACAAAGAGCATCCTTTCTTTGCTACCAGTTGTTACCTCTTCCATCTCCACTCTCTTACACAGCGTGAAGGTTAAAATCCTGTTGAAGTAGGGATTTCCAAAAGCATGAGATCATGTAAATAAGCCTACAGAAAATTGATATCTGGGGTCATTGTGTCGGAGAAATGCCAGCTGAAGGCATCTCTGGAAGTCCCCTCAATGGAGAACTATTGGCAGCCATGGCCTGGCCTGGCCAAGTCCTTAAAACCTCCAAGGGCAAAGGTTCCACCGTGTCTCTGTATTTCCTTAATGCCCAACCCAAACCTGTGTGGCGATTGCCTTTTATGACTTTGTCTGTAACTGAAGAGTTTGGCTCCATCATCTTTGTAACTGCCCTTCAGGTAGCTGTAGGCTGCTGTTCCTTTTGTTCCTTTAAAATCTCTCCGTAACTACCAGGGGAAGCTATGAATCTTTTTTTATCTGCGCTAGAGCTGTGCTGTATTCAGGAGCTGTGGGACTGACTGTTTGCACACCTCTCACAGCATGCTAACTACTAAAGAAACAAATACAGACATAAAATGCCTGATCTTAAGTACTCGCTAATTTGGAGACAGAGTCTGTTTTGTTTTGGCAAATGACCAAGCCTGAGCAGTATTGGAAGATTTCCCCACACCCTACTTGCACAAATGGAGCCTGTTCAGCTCTAAATAAGGCTGTGATCCAGCCTTTGCAAAAAGGTTTTGAGTAGAAAAGCTGGATCCTTGCCTCAGCTCATTTGACTGTATCCCAGGTGCCTGAGCCTATTGTTTAAAAGTTCATCAGAGTCTTTTCACAGGCACTAGAGTGGGCTTTAGACCCAGAGAACAGTTATTTTCTTAGAGGGTAATCCAATAACTTCCTATCAGGGCTGTTGAATACTTTGGGGACACTGTGATCACATTCAAATCCACAGAAGAGAAACAACTGAGAATCACCCCAGAGCTAGAAATTAACTGTTACAGCAAATAGGTAGTACGTAAAAAGAACGCCAGTCGGACATAGTAGCATGCAATATGGCAGAAGAGTAAATTTAAAACATTACATGGCACAGTTTGTTTCAAACTGTGTTTTCAGAAAAAATATTTTTCCACCTGCTTTGCGACTCCTTTTCCAAGGGAAGGACAAGGATTGTGCAGATGCTGTAGGCGTGGGGATCGTATGTTGCAGGTTGTTTTAATTTTGTTAACCTTCAGCTTTATTCAGATATAGAAATTTTTTGAAAAAATTTAGATCTGGATGAATAAGGTTGTCTAAATGTTTGGCAGTTCAAGCCCTGAACCTACAGAACCTAAACTGCATTTATTTTTTTCTTCAGCACGACCTCACTGGAGCTCTGGGTTTCACTGTGAAAGGTTTGAGCAGATTTCATTGGCACCACAAAGCTCTAATCCTCCTGCTTTTTATTTTATGAGAAATCAGTTGTGACTTCCTTTAAAAAAATCTGACAGATTGTTTTTTATAGCTAGAGAAGCAGACTGTCTTCTTTGCCTTGAGGTTGTGAAGACAGAATAATTTTACACTATCTGGATTACAAAAGAAAAATGAAAATTACTTCTTCTAGCTCTTCTCTTTGTAAACCCATCTGAACGAATATTTTCCTTTCATTCTCAATATCGTACACACACATATATATTTATATGTACAGTTAGAAGTTAAAATCATCTGATCTTGTCAGTTTTCTTTGTTCAGCTTTCATACCTTTCATATTAACACCAAACCTTTACCCAGCTGTACAGTGCTTTGGCACCGTAGGGTTTTCTCCTAACAAACCGTGGCCCCATCAGGTTCAGGGAACATTGCTTGTTACGCCTGCGCTTTGCTCTTCATTTTGTTTAGAAATTCACCTACGCTCTATGCCAAAAACATTTGCTTTGCAAACAAATAAAATGTCCAACATAACACAAATTTACATCTGTGTCAGAAATGACACCTTCATTCTCTCTGGCTTTTGTAATCACGAGAGAAACAAAAAGTGTCTGATTCAGATATAAAAATTATGCAAGTCCCTAAATTCATATTTAGAGTTTCCATATTTATGTTAGAATATATGTGTTTATTATAAGACCTGTACTCAGTTCACTGAAATATTTTTAATTTCCTGGTCAAGGGATTTCTTCTGATATTTTATTCTGAATGCACAGCTCTTCAAATCATATTTCTCTTCATTTGCAACAGCAATTGTAGGATTAGACTTCCAGGCAACTGTATCATAGAATGTTTATGAATAGAGAATATAATTAAGTAATTTATAAGCAAAACCCAGGAAAATGAAAAGACCTTACTAAGACAAGAAAAAAAGAGCAGTCATTCCATCTCCTCTCCTTTTTTTAGATTAGACTTGTGCTCTTAAGGATCCTGTGCTGCTTCTCATAAAAAGAGAATTTTATTTGACTGGCCAAATTCCAACTGCGATTTGCCTAATTAATTGCTGCTTGCATTCTTAATTGGAAAAAGCATTCCTGAGTTTCCAGTCCTGCCTGATTTACTTTGATAGTATCCTTCTTTCAGTATAAACCTGAGACATCCCTCACCAAGAGGTGATTGATCTTTGAAGGTAGACGATGACACACGTATGTATACTGAGCATGTCACATATAGCTTGCAATGTAATACCACAGCTATTGCTTCTCAATATCTGGCACACCCAGCAAAGCAATTCTCCCCTCCTAGCGCTAGATTTGATCGATTCTGTGAAAATAATTCTAAGCAAAACCCCTCTTTCTGTGCCTCAGGCACGCACGCAAATGAGCGATGAGTTAAAATCTCAATTTCTAGACCGGGAGCAGCAGGGAATTGCCGGGGCTGGCTGGGTTCTCCAGAGCCCTCCCATCTCTTTGTCCAGCGCTGCAGATCTTCTGAGGAGGAGAGACAGATGGCATCCAAGTGCTCGGTACTGCAGCGGAAGCTTTCTGTGATCCTCTTCAGCAGCAGCGCAGCTCTGCCGATGGGTCGCGGATCTCTTCCTCTCCTCCTTTCAGTCTTTCTGAGAGGAGAGTCGGGAATAGAAATAATAGAATCGGCACTTGTTAGGATTGCCAGTTTGCTGACCCAAAAAGGGAATTCTCTCAGGATTTGATAAAGTCAACCAATCTGTTTGAAAGTTGATGCTGCCAATTCGCTCTTTTTTCTGTTTGCTGGGTTTGATGCTCTTGTATATATGAAATGCATAAGTGTCAGCAGACATTATGTTTGAGTTATCTGGTCCAATACAGAAATACAATTTTAGAAATTGCTGTTATCCATTTTGAAATGTGATTTTTAAAATACATGAAGTTCCTAGTTAGGCAACTAGTCATGGGAAACACGGGACAGGAGAGTTGAATGGAGAGATCTAAACTGGCTGCTGCTGCTGCTCTTTGGCTGATTCAGGGGGATTCTGAGGCAATACAGATTTTTACAGGCTATTTCTGAGTAGTGAGGATATGCAGCTGAGAAAGCATCTGGGTTTGAATGAAACTTAGCCACTGGTTTTTATTTTGGGTTTGGGAAAGGCAGGTAATCTATCTGTGCCCCAGTTCTTTTTCAATGAAACTGCGGTAAGAATACAATTCCTCTTTCAAAAAGATCCTGAGAGTTGGTGTCTACTACTTTTTGGCTGTATTTCCATGGCAGCTGATCAGACCTGAGGTCCTTTTTTTCAGACCTGCTGCTTGCAGAAAACACAAGGGTAGTACTAAAGGCAGCACTGAGGTTGCAGCGAAGACATATCCTTCTAGCTCCCTGAAATGAGAGGTGCTGCAGTACTAAGTCATGGTCATCTCTCAGGTGAATCATCCTTTCTCCGCTTCACGCATTGGTGCTTTATGAATCACATACTACAGCACGATAGTGCTGTGGTATCCTTCCTTCCAGTTACCACCTCTGTTTTGGAACCCTCGCTTTAGCATGTTTCATTGTCACCATAGAGAGAGTAACACCGACCTTTCCTATTCTGCTCCGTGTTCTTTGCCTCCTGCACAGTTCATTTGCTTTAGCAATAAAATGATACGTCTCAAGAGTTATTTACGTCGTCTGATTGAAGGCAGTTTGGCAAGGCTTGGGTAAATATAGATTTGGGGAAGTACCCTATACACATTCCTAAGTGACTGCTTTACATGCTTCAAAATCTGACCTATTCTTTCAAAACTGGATATTTTCCACGGGCTAATTGGGTCTGACTGTGAATAAGAATTAAAGAAAAAAGCTTTAATTTTGACCTATTGCTTGAGGTTATTCCATGTCAGATGTGATAAATTCATGGTAGACTGTATTCCCCATGATCTGGTATGTTGCATAATCCCTGGAGGGGTTCAAGGCCAGGCTGGATGAGGCTTTGAGCAACCTGGGCTGGTGGGAGGTGTCCCTGCCCATGGCAGGGGGGTGGAACTCGATGAGCTTTAAGGTCCTTTCCAACCCAAACCATTCTGTGGTTCTATGACTACACAAATATCTTTGTAATGTATTCTGGGAAACTTTTCCCATACGAAAAATTGCTATAATGTGAATTTATCACTGGAGTGCATGCTATCAGTCAGATGTTTATCTCAGTAATAGCACTGTATTTCATTAGCAGTGCTCTCCAACTACATTGCCATAACTGAAATTACAGTGTGGTTCAGAAACAGGCATAGAAACATTTTATACATAAAAGGCTTGAAAAATATCTTAATATATGGTCTTAATCCTCTCATGTGCTCAATTCTAAACAATTAACGCTAGCTTTGGTACTTACTTTCTTCAACTTAAAAAAAGGGGGAGAAGAGAAAAAAATGCAACTATATGTCTTTAAAGAAACCTGAATAAAACTGAAATGCTTTGGGTCAGTTTTGCAGCTTGTGAAAAATCAATGTTGCTTCAATTACTCTGTTGACTTCAGTCTACTGGTGTTGATTTACAGTAGTGGGGAGCTACACAATGATTAATAATAGGAAAACCTTGGGCTTCGATAGCGATTTCTATCTTGAGATTCCTAATTGCTTGTCAAACTCTCTCTCCACCTTACAGTTTGTAAAGATGAAGTGTTGTATTCAGAACCTCATAAACACTTCTAATTCAAGACAATTACAGATTTATTCAGATGAATGTCTTATTAAGAAGTCTTATTTAATTTCCATATTTTTATGTACATGATATAAGCAAGAGAAATGCCTGGAGGCAGTTGAAATCATAGTTTGTGGACAGTCTTCAGGCAGCATGAAACCTATTTGAAACTCAGAAGCAGTTTTCAGTCCTGCTGTCATGTTGCAGCCAAGATGAGTAACTGTCTTAAGCCTAAAATCTTGGCAAGATACCACCCAAACTCTCACCCCTTGAGATGATCCAGGTTACTTATCTACTGCTCACTCTGTGTTCCCCTCAGTTTCCTGCATAATCCAAAGACAGATACAGTCCCAGCCCTTTCTGTCCTCGAGCAAATTTTTTTCTTGCCCCTGTCAAGCTTTTCTTAATTGTTTTTTGGGTGGCTCTATATCCCTTTCTTCATTCCATAGTGATTTTTTGCATGAACTATAATGCATTGCAGACTCCAACTTTTCATGGCTGTTCTAAGGAAAGAGGGTGTAAAGATGATGCTCTGTAAGGCCTGTGTTGGGAACATAGATAATTGCAGTTGTTATGATTGATGTACAAAATCCTCCAGCTAACAGCGTTAAAGCTTCCAAAGGATGCCCTGCAGAAAGCAAGGGCTGGCCAGGATGCTTGTGTGGTGACATCCTGCACCTGCTGAGCACAGTCTGTCCTCGCTGCTGGTTGTCCAACTGTCCGGGGCACATGGAGCTGCAGCACGCCAGATTCGGTATGATCTATTTTCCTCTAATTTCCTAGGTTGTTGTGTTCTGGTCAAGGGATGAAAGCCCCTTTGGCCTATCAATACCACTGAAGGTAAAATATTTGTTTAAGATTTACTTTCTCGTTATCACCACTCTGTCCTTTCACATTGAGCTGTATCCACCTCCAGATATAGCCCATATTAATATTATTAAGGGCCATGATAGCATAAAATGCTGATAAATCTGCTGGTTAACAAGCAGCAACAAATCACGTTATATCAACGCAGCTGAAGAACTTGGAATCTGTTTCAAAATTATACCACCAGCAAAGCACTCTGCACTCTCCAAGAGTAGAAATGGTGATAAGCTTTACCCAAAACTTTATCAAAGTCCCAAAGATGGGACTCTGATACTGTGTTGTAAATTTTTGTAGGTATCCATGACTCAAGAACAAGTTTCTATTTTAAATAAAATATTTATTGTATTTATTATATTTAAATATTTCAGTGCTTTATATAACAAAGAAAAATAGTGTCAGGCACTTTTGAAACTGTAGGTTGTACTGCATGTCAGACTCCTAGCAAGTTATTCAAAACTGAAAAATCATAAAAGATTCCTTGAAATTCTAACTAAAAATATTTAAAAGAAAATCTTATTTTCTTCAATAAACTGTCTGCAAGAAGTAAGCACAAAGCTCCAAACTCAGAATCCCTCACTCCCTGTTCAATAATTGTTTGCCATGAGTGTGAATGATACAAATCTTCAAAAGCTGTAATTGCACACGTAATGCTAGAGTAAATAGGTATTATTATGACGTATTTTAGAGCAAAGAAAGTAATTTAATGGAACTCTACATAACTTTCAATAAAATTACCTCCTGTCTTAGTACCCCTATTTACAATTTCTTTCTTAACATTGGAACATTTTTGTCTGGTTTTGCAAATTAGTCTTCATGGATTAGTACAGCCATCTGGCTAAAGAGCTTTAGGAATCTGCTTTGCAGAGTTCACCCTATGATACAGTTTCTCTTTGATTATGGCTATCAGTTATGGCTGAATGTAGACTAACGCCATCAGAAACTGCCATGCTGGCGTTGGAACAGGCTCCAAAGTCTCTGACTTTTATGTTCCAGACCTTTCTTTAGATTTGCTCTGAAGAATATATTTGGATTTATAACACTGCTCCTGAATAACTGTGTTTTTTAAGAAGCTGGGACATGAGCCAGCTGCAAGTGGACACTGAGATTATCGAGAGGCTTATGGCAGACGGTGCTGATCAGCCAGAGTCAGATGCTGAATTAAGCAGGGCTCTGTCAGATATTTGGCTCTGAGTGGTTTTTTTTAACTATGGATGTGATACCAGGAGTAGTGGTACAAATGAAGAAAATAACCTCACTAAAGGGATGGAGCAGTTAGAAGCTCTGCAGGAGAGGTAAAGTGCAGGGGACAACTGGGGAAGGTTAAACCAGTGGATGCCAGCAAAACCAGGATGATTGCTCAGAAGGTAGCTTTATTTTGGGTAACAGTATTATATGATATTAATAGCTTCTGGTTAGCTCAAGCAAAAAAAGCTAACTATAAAACTTTATAGAAATGTAACATTATAGCATCTGGAAATAAAACACATGAAAAATACATTATTGAGCATTTAGGAATACTCAGACTGCCTAAATTTAGTCTTATAAATTAGGTAGCTAAATTAGAGGGATAGTTTTCATAGATTATTAATGGAAAGAGAGAGGAAGGGAAGGGCTGGAGTGGGAGGCTCCTTAAAGAGTAATTCAGAGCCCAGTTTAAATGCTGCACTTGGCCTTGTAACAAATTCCTCTCTCTCTTCACTGAGTGTAGGACACGAACCTTCTAACTTGGTCATCTAAAGTAAGGTATGTAAATATCCACCAAAAAGTGCGGAAAGATTTCAGAAAAACAGAGTCTGGGATCAAAAGGCGAAGAGACAAATGGATAATTTTGGGAGGCAATTCAGGACCTAATGAAAGACCAAATAATAATCAGAGCATGGGATGAAAATCTCAGAGAGAGCATGCATGACAGCACAAATGCAACAGGTAGGTTAAATTAGTCCACAACAAAATAACCAGAATTTGCTAACAAATTATTTTGTCCAGAACAACAGTTGTAGAGAATAGACAATACTCGGATGATGCAGTTCTGATAAAAGAAGCTTAAGGCAGGAAGACGTGTGGAGGTCAAAGTAAGCCTGCAAAAGAACAGCACATCCTTTGCTAAATAACACAATCTAAGCTTGGCTTGTTAGTCATAACATAAGATAGAGGAACTTCAGCAAACTGTACCACTTTGCAAGAATTTGCAAGTACTAGCAGAGCATGCTGGTGTCCATACAGAGAAACAGAATGACAACAGCACCTCTAGTTCAGAAAAAAATCGATGTCAGAGCAAAAGCCAAGACTTAGAGTAGAAGATGGAGACCTGACAGTAAACGGGATATGGATACTTCTTTGTCCATTTTAATTGGACAAAGTTATACAAGACAGTATAGTGCCCCAAAAAGTAATGGAAAGGAAAGACTGAAGGAAAGACCATCAGCAGATAAAGAAACTACTTTGAGCCCCTACCTCTGTCTCCATCAGTCATGTAATTTGCAATAGTATTGTATTTAAAGTACTCATTATTGACTTTAAAATTATAGCAAGTTCTTGTTCTCATCAAGGGGCTGATCTCAACTGAAGTTTGGGAGAACAGAACAACTCAGGAAGAGTTTAAGGTTATCTTCCAAGGCAAAAGGAAGCTCTTTGCAGAGCAGAACTGAAAGGGCCATACAGGACACCGGAGTTGGACACCCCAGTGAAAGGCCATGGTAAAGCATACACTAAAATAATATTTGAAATATTTTTTTCTCAGGGAGCAATGGGACAAATAGAGGGAATAACTTTTCACATTTAAGGAAGAGATTAAACATTTCACTGAAGTAATGCTTCCCATAGCAAAAATAAGTAAATATATAAAAAGGAATACTTCCTACTGTTTACACAGGAAGAAATTCTAGGTTAAATGATGCCAAATATTTTTCCTCTCCTTTTTGTACCTGCAGGGTTCTGTCAGATTCTGTTAGCAAAACAGAGTGCATAACAGCACACACTTAAAATACCTGTTTTATAAGATGTTCGCCACACACTGCCACATTTGTTTTGTTTGGCATGAGGTGTTTCACCACAAAGTGCTGCAGATTGCTTTTGATGTAGAGTAAGAAAGTTTGCACAGAGGTTGGCTTTGATCTAAGAGAGACCATCTGAAAAGACTCACAATAAAAATTGGGGTAGTAACATGATTACTGGGCCAAAGCTGAACAAACACAAATGTCAATACATGATAATAGAATTAGCACGCTAGAATTAGCAAATGCCACAACATATATAGATATTCCATGAGGTATTGGTCTTTGTCGATAATTCTTTCCAACAGGGAAGGGGTGCAAGTAGTCGTCAGAAAGCAATTGCTGTAGAAAAACTAACCTAGTTCGTCTGCACAACCAATCTGAGGGCAGTGGCCTGCCAGGCAGCCGGTACTGCAAGATGCCTGGAACAGAAAATTTAAGGGAATTTATCACACTGAAGGGTAATTACAGAGTCTGTCCTATGGGAAATGGCTATGGGTAGTTCAAGAAGGTTATGAACACACTCCTCTTAAAATCATATAGTCAAACCTAGAGGCTGCTAACTTATTCCTCGCTGTCAAAAACTGATAGACATGCATAAACGAATAGACATGAAGACTGTGGCCTCAGTTCCTGGATGTAAAAAATTTAAAAAACCCAAACACTGAGCCTGGTTTCCTAAGTAAATATGGTACGTTTCACTCTCTCTGCTCATTCCTAATCCTGTAACTTCTGAAAATGTTGACCAGTCTCAGCTAAGTCTGACAGGCAGTTGTGTCAAAGATATCAAGTTTTTATATGTTTTGCGAAACTAGGTACTTGTGTAGAAAAGAGAGACAGTATTTAGTCTCTTTCCTGCAGCATGAACTCAGCCTTTATTATTCACCAGAGAAACCCCGTGAGAGGCATGTTATGAATCCTCCAGTCAAAGGAAAACCCCCAGTGAGAGGCAGCCGGTTATTAAGCAGTTGGGAATCCAACCACATGGCAAATCCATAGGCTTCATTAGTTGTGATGCTCATGGAAATAGTTGTTATTTATGGGATGCCAGCACTCACTGAAACTGCCCATCAATGACTTCCTGCCATAGACAAAATCAGCCTCACAAACAGATCACTTTTTCCACCTGCCAAATATGATTTTTAAATTGAATACAAAACTGGGAGTGGTTGGATGATTATAAAACCCAAACCAACAAACACAACCTTTCTGAACGTCTGATAACGGGATAGCAGAACAAGAGTGAGGGCTATGCTACCTACGTGCTAACAGCTTCAAAAAGGAACTGGGTTCTTACAAAAGGTAGGTTTTGACTCGCAGATTTTTTTTAATGAGTTCCCACAATGGTAATTAAGACTAATGCACAAGACACTGTATTTCCAGTTGCCAGTTAATTGGAAGGCCTCAGTAAGAAGAGAGAGATATTTAAAGGTACCGTGTTGGTGATTCCAGAGACACTACAGAAAAAAGAAAAAAAAAATCTAAAAACTATCTGGAGGTCATATAAGGATTTAAAAATCTATGGGAAAAGACAGATGTTTAAGGCCAGACAGTTTTATACTGGCCTTAAATGAACGTTGACATTCAAGTAGTTGTTAAAGTTCTGTGAAAAATACAGAGCAAGTCAAGTGAAAGAGACTGTCTTGATGGCACATGAAAAACAGGTTTCCTCAAGCAAGAGATACAGTCCTGTGCTCTTTCATGGGCTTGTCACTCTTCTTCTTTTCTGGTTTGGTTTTGTTTTCTCCTCAGTCTAAAATAGTAATTGATAGAAAAAGTATATGATCCTCTTTGCAGATCAAGCAAGAGATACAGTCCTGTGCTCTTTCATGGGCTTGTCACTCTTCTTCTTTTCTGGTTTGGTTTTTTCTCCTCAGTCTAAAATAGTAATCGATAGAAAAAGTATATGATCCAGTTTGCAGATGGTATTTCTGAATCTCTAAGACCTTCTGCAGAGACAAGGAAATGGCATTTTCTGTGCTGAAAGTTAGAGTTGTGCATGTGCTGTTTTGTACCTACACTTTTTTCTTTACACTTTGGTGAGAGCTGGCAGGTGCAAACATAATATTTCAGCCAAGAGAGTCTTCAAAGAGATGCTGTCTAATGGATGTTCACCTGAGGTTTTGGAAATTGCAAAGAATTGCCAGTACTCAAGCAATTTCTTTTCTGGTTACAATGATTGATATAGAGCCAGAAGAGTGAGTGGAATCATAAACCAGACATTTTCTTTTTAACCTTGGCCTACACAATAATGATGGGTTTACAGTGGAGAGGCTCTGACTTTAATGACTCGCACGTGACTCACACCGGCTACAACAAAAAACACTGGAATTCTTTCAGAGCAATAATTTTCCCACAAACACTGCAGATGCAAAAAAGTCTATGGAAATTATTGTTTTTCTTGCTAAGCTGCAGAACATACAAAGTAGCCTCTGAGAATATGGATCATTTATCTGACTTCTATTTTTGTGGCATATATTTTGTAAAAAGCTCTACGATTTGCTTTTTGTTGTTTTCCCAGCTACGGTCAATTGTAAATCAACCATAATTTCAAGACACTTTGATATAGGAATACCCATTTTTGCATATCCATTTCACCTTTTGAGAAATGTGAAATTTTTTTTTGTTTGTAAAGCGAAAAGCACAATTCTGGCCCACTTTTCTTGGATTTTACCCTAATCTCTGACTGATCTTACATGCTTTCACTTGTGGCATCATAGGCTATTAAGCTATTTTGCTATCTACAAATAGGCATTCTGAAACACTCATCAAGCATGAAATCAAATTCAAAAGAAGGCAAATGCAGAAAAAAATAAATAATTGAAAAGTCTTTTTATGGTTTTGATGATCCTGAATCAAGATATTATCTTCTCTGTAAAGTATTGCATTCATTTATGTATTCTGTGGTTAATGTACAGAGCTCTCCCAGAAGAGCCTCCAGATATCTCTCTCATAGACGTTTCTTCATATTTTCAATTTTATCCCCTTTCTTCCTCCAGTTGTTCACAAGGAAAGAAAATCCAATTCTAATTCTCTTCCTTCATTATCAAGGACGTAACTTTTTCATCGCATTTCCTTCTGTTGCTAAACTTGTATATATTATTTTGTTTGTCTGTTTTGTCCCCTCTGCACTGCCTTGGTTTCATAGATCCTTAGCTCACTACTGACTGCTCAAACTAGATTCACAAATTGCACCACACAAACAAATGCAGCTCCCCACATCTGTGCTGGTTTTTCTCTTCACTAACGTTCTTTCCATGCTCCGCAGTAGATTCACCTCTGTACCATAGAACTGCAGCGCCCATAAGCTGCATATGTGGCTCTTGGAGCCTTTCACATGTATCTCCTATATATCCTTAAAGATGTATGATATTTGTGACTTCTGTTTGGATTATTTACTATCCTAGTTTAATCAAATAACATGTCAAGTTATTTGTACCAGCTCTGTTAGCAGTTTTATTACCTGCTCTAAGAGAAACTACGGCTAAGTTTGGGGTGTTTCTATGAATAAAATATCTTTTTTCATGAGTTTAATAAAAATATTTGTAATGAGCAGTCTACCTACCAGATCGCAGCTTTCAGAAAACAATTGCTGTTGTTCTTTTGCTTTCAAGAATACACAAAGCAAGTGTCAGTTTGGGGATTTGATTTGTGCAAACAAATCTATTCACAACACAGTCAGTACCATGAGCTTTGCCTCTTGTCTAACAAGTTCCTGATCCTGCTAAGAATGTGTCATGTAACTGAGATAAATGTTTCAATTGTCACACTCAGCCATTTCTTGAAACTGGCAATTTTTGCATTGACTTCATGAAACAACTAGTATCTCCCATTTGGGGAAACAATTACAGTGCAGGACAACTAACCTTTCCTGCTCAGAAGATATTAATCAATGTACATGTGCATATATGTGTATACATATAGATGTATGCATTCACGTATGTATATTTTTTCTTTAACTAAATGACAAAAGAGCTTTTTTTTTATTATTTTTATTTTTTTATTATTTTTTTTTGCACCCTAAACATACTTTCTTTGATACAAGTATCCAGGCTAAGCAGCTAACCCGTGAGCTCATTTCCCCCCAGAGCTGTGAAAGAAGCCATTACCTGCTCCGTACCTGAGCAGAGAAAAACACTGTGTGCCGCCGGGGTGGCAGAATTCCGTGTCACTTAGATCTTCCCTTTTTTGTAGAAGTGATAAGTACTGGATCTGTCAAGTGACAAAATCACTGACTTTGACCTAAATTCTCCCTCAAACACGGCATGTAGAAAGAATCCACACACACTGCGTTAACTTCTCCAAAGCTACTCCATCTGCAGCTGCTTACTTTGACTTTTCCTAGGAAAGGATAAACTTATTCACAGAAAGGAATAATCACACATATAAAAGGTTTATTTCCCTTTTATGGCAGAGTTGTAATTTTCTGACCCATCTGAATTTGCTCATTATATTTCTATTTAACTGGAATTACCACAACTTGATATCTGTTCCTCTTCTGCTCACAACAAATTCCATGTGTGCTTCAAGCCCTAAAGAAGAGGAACTTCTGTTCTGTTGTCCCGTTAGAGTTCTGCTTTTGTTTAAAGTAATGAGCAATATTTGGAAATGATGGAAACATTAATCCCTCCAATTAGTTTATGAGCTCTTTACAGCGGTCATGAAAGCTACAGACCCTAAGCTTTTTTCTAATTATGAAATAACAAATAAGAACACTGAATTTACTGAAGATAGACCAGTTTGAAGATATTATAAGAGAAAAAATGACTTAACCGTGGTGAGTTATGTTGGTTCTAAGGGCAACCAGCTTTGCTTCTCTTTTGTTGGCAATCTTGTTGGCTGACATTTAAAACAAAATGTAATTGTCTTGACTGCAGATAATTTAAATTGAAAGAGAACAGTCCATCAAAATGCCTTCCTGAAAAATATGCTTATAAAATGGTGCAATCAGATCACTTTTGTATTCATGCCTTTGTTTCAGGCATTCATTTGCTAAATACTGGGACATTCATTCCTAGAGACTACATTTTTTTGGAGTAAATACAACTGATAGCTATCAAATGCTATATTTTCAAACAAGCTGTTTTAATAATAATACTTGGGAGACGTGGTATTTAGCAGCAAACAGTATTGCTCAGTGTATATCAGAAGACACAGAGCAATTGCTGATAAGAATGGTGTGAAGCAAATTTATATTAACTAACTGAGATATTAGGATGTAGAATAAAATAACAGAATAGAATATTTTAGAAGATACTAATAATTAAAAAATCGTTGCTAAGTACAGTAAAATTATGATGTTTCTATAAATTCTAAATGAAATAAAAAATCTAAATGGGATTGATAACAGTAACAATAATACTCTCTTTTCCTCAGAATTAATATCTAAAAGAAGCCAGAGGAATACCTGCTGATAAATTCCTTGCCAGAAAATGGCCACTTTCCTTTCTGACTTTTTCTGAATGATTCATAAGACAGGATATTTTTATTTATATATATCCAGTGAAAATTTGACCTTTACATGGATCCATGAAATCTGGTAAGCAGCTCTAAAACCAGAAGAACAGGCCATTATTACAGGACAATAGAAGTAGAAACAGATCCTCTTGTTGAATCAAAATAATTTGATTCAAAATAATTTCAGTTTCTGCAATCAAATAACCAGTGTGAAATCACCTGACCACTGAGTACTCTCAGAAGCCTATATTTTCCAGTCATAAGAGGAAAACATTATTTCCTTTTTTAAATAAAATACTACAGCTATTAAGAATTTTGCTAGCTTCAGTTAGGCCAGTGTGGTGGAGCAAATGTTTCTGCAGCGCACGAGAATGTCACACTGAGGCTGTTTGATGAGACAAAACATAACAAGGGATAGAAGAAAAAAAGGCAGGGAGAGGAGGTAATTTTCTTCTTTGAAAAACAGTTTAAAATTATTGTAATATAGTTTATTGAATAGTTATTGTATTTGCAGAATTATGAATTCCAACTTTTAAAAAAATGTTACAATTAAGGCCATCTTTGCCATTAGTATTCACCCTGCTTGTATATATGTACCTTATCATACATGGTTTTTTATTACCCAGACAAGTACTTAAAAAATGAGGATGAATCTGAGCTCAGGATGTACAGGGTCTGTGAAATGAGGAAAAAAGTACTCTCTTAAGTTCCTCTGTTACAGTTGTTACAAAAATTTATTATTCACACTCAACATAATTTATTAGAATTGAGGTGAGGTGGTTTTTTAATTTTTTTATGCGTGTAAGTGAAACTGAAATTTGCAACAAAAATAATAATTTAATAACAGTAAACTATAATTTGCAATAATAATAACAATAAATAATAATAATAAATTTACGATAAAAGCAAACACTCCCACCCCCACCCCATAAATAAATAAATAATTAAATAAATAAATTTGAAAAAAATGTATGGTAGTCTTAATATAGTCTTAGTTTAGTGGAATTATACTGAATGAAACTGAAGCTCATAAATTGTACTAATGAGGAAGGACAGTTCGCACATCAAAAGCCATTCCCAATGTGTTTCGTTGCTATTGTTATATGGAATTATGTGAGAAAGAAAAACAGCTGAATCTCTTTCATTTCATGAGCATTAGGAAAGTATTACGTCATGCAAAATATAAAAAGAGAAGGCATTTGATGATATTTTACTTTAGAAAAGTAGTTCAGTGATTAAATAATTGAACTGATGCTTATTTAATTTAGAAGTATATATTCAGCACTAAAAATTAAAAAGTCAGTATACATCAACATCATAAACATTGTAAAGTGCCCCACTGAAAAGGTACATATACCTCTTCAGTAGTCTTCATAGCAAATGTCATACTGACAGTATGTCTAACTTAGTTTTTAAGACTAAGTTTCATCCCCTGAGATAAAATGTTAAAACTTAACCACTGCTGAAAGCCCTGTGCTTTACTGATGGGAAAAAATCCACAGATTAAAAATCAACCTTTCAAAAAAAACCAGGAAAAAAAAATTGATTATAAGAATTTACATTCTCTTACTATTTTATATTCTCCATTACCATATCAAACCTTAATGACATGATTGGGTTTTTTTTAATTTTCTGTTGCATTTTCTTCAGACAAACAACGGATGGGCTTGCACTAGAGAAACAGTGGAAATGAGTATAGGTGAAGTTAGGTCAAATGCACAGTTCAAATCGACCAAAAATAGAGAAATATGTATTTTGCTAAGTCTCTTTGTTAGGTGTTATTTGTAATAAAAGCACATTCAAAGGGTTCTATTGATTGACTGACAACATTAAAAACACAGGGGTTATACTACAAGATTTATAAAATCAATGTTTGACAGCTCTAATAATGCAGAATAAAAAAAATACCTTTCATATTTTTTTAATATACCCCTTTGTATTTTGATTTCTATTATTATGACAATGTAAAATCTTCCTAGATACACGTAATTTTTTTTAAATTGTGGTTATGGGTTTTCTGACACATACAAAAGTAGCTATTATACTGAGTCTTTCTTCGTATTTTAATCTGTTTAAATTCTGACCTGTTTCTCTCAATGTCCTGGCAGTTCAGAAAGTGATGTGAGGAAGGGCAAACAGCTTTAATATATGAGTTAATAGTGACAGAAGTAGGAATAAATACTAGTGAGAATATAATTTGTGAAAACTTTGATTCTAGACCACAAGAGCACATTTTAACAACATGAAAATAATCAATGATGACTCCATTCTACAAGCACTAAAGGAAGTAAAGTGCTCAGAAATGGAATCAATGACCTGGAAAACAAGCTCAGATTCAAAGGTGATTTGATGTTAGGAGCTTCTGAAAAAGTGCAAACTGAGGGATTTCTTTCTGCTATCAATTATAAATAAGTTGGTTATGGAATTAAATGAATAGATTTCACAAGCGGCTGATACATGGCCCAACAACAAGAATAGGGTTTCTACAATGAGTCTTGTCTCAAACTGGGAAGGTTCTGGAGTAGGAAATGCAATTCTACTTGACAAAATTCCTTATCTAACACAAAAATAGACTGGAAGTCCCTGAGTTGCAAATCAGTGGAAGCTGGGAGGAGATTCTGGGGAGAAAGAATAGGAATGTCTTTTTATACTCTTTGATATACTGTGAGGTATTGGCCTTGGGCATTTTGCAGCATATAGGCATCAACAAGTACCTCTTGCATCATGTCTGTCTACCGTGGGACTAAATCCCCAAAAACAGGATTCAGGGCAATGTGAATCCTTGGTCTGATCTGGTGGAATTGCTTTTATGTTCTTAAAATGTCCCAGATCAGATACCCCAAGATGGAACTGACATCCCTAACTTTTTCTTTTTTTTTTTTGTTTTAAATTTTGTTGAGAATCTTGTGGATGATAAAACAGCCAGTTTATGGGCTGTTAGATGCACGGACAATCTGCACGTTATTCTGTGTTCATTAGATGGGTAAAGGTGAATTATAGAATCATAGAATCATTAAGG
>NW_010133673.1:34083-34381 GCF_000699245.1 Pterocles gutturalis | reverse complement strand
GTGGCCCTGTCATAGAAGGCCACCAAAGTCGTTAGGCACGATTTTCCTTTGGTAAAGCTGTGTTGGTTGTCACCAACCACCTGCTTGTTTTCCGTATGCCTTAGCGTAGATTCCAGGAGGATTTGCTCTATGATCTTGCCAGGCACAGAGGTGAGGCTGACTGGCCTGTAGTTTCCCGGGTCTTCTTTTCTCCCTTTCTTAAAAATAGGAGTAATGTCACCAGGGACTTCGCCCGACAGCCATGATTTTTCGAATATGACGGAGAGCGGCTTTGGAACCACCTTCACCAGCTCCTTTG
>NW_010133673.1:0-33952 GCF_000699245.1 Pterocles gutturalis | reverse complement strand
TTGGGCAGTGTGGCTTGAGCTCTTGCCAGTGAAGACTGAGGTAAAGAACTCTTAAGTACCTCAGCCTTCTCTATATCCTGGGTCACCAGGTCTCCCAGTTTCTTGCGGAGGGGGCCCACATTTTCCCTGGTCCTCCTTTTATCATTGACATACCTATAGAAGCTCTTCCTGTTAACGTCCTTGGCCGTGTTTAATTCTGTTAGTGCTTTAGCTTTCCTAACCTGATCTCTGGCTTCACGGACAGTGTCTCTGTATTGTCCCCAGGCTACAGTCCTTGCTTCTACCTTCTGTATGCTTCCTTTTTTTTGTTTGTTTCCTCAGGAGTTCCTTGTTCATCCATGCAGGCCTCCTGGCATTTTTGCCTGCCTTCCTCTTTGTTAAGAATAATGTATTAGATGTATAGATATATTAGATAATGTTGAGAATAACATATTACAGTATAAATTTTAAAATTGCTATTTCTTGAAATTCTTGGAAGACATAATGAAATAATTATGTAGTTAGTACTGAACAGAATTTATACAGCAGATAATATATAGTTGAACTTACTTTTTTTACATAACTGAGTATGCAGTTGACCTGGATTTTTTAACAAGTAGTCATAACTGATTGAAAAGTGCTTCTGAGGTAACACTGCTATAATCTTTTCTCTCAGTTTACATCACACTTCTGTATATATGGAACACAAAAATTTGTTCACATATGTGAACAATAAAATAAGATCTATGCAAATGAATCTTGTTATGAAAAGTTTCTTTAAACACCCTGTCATTTAAGTCAGTGAAAGTTAGTGAATATGGTTCATCACTTAACAGTTGTATCCTCTTTGTACATATAATATAGGATTTAGTGACCATTTGATTAAAATCTTTACTGAAATAGCTAGTGTTGTTAAATATGTGAATCTTGTTGAGTAATACATAATATCGTACCTTTTTTCGGAATAAATACACATAGTTTATGCATGTCTTAGTCATCTCAAGTCATAAAGGATATTTACTAATTGAGGAAAACTTCTGTACAGACTTGTACTTATGCATCACTTCTGCTTAATCTGGACAAAAACTGGTTGGTGCTTTAAATCTGTTGTTTGACTCCCATCTGTACCTGGGAGCTCACAACCATCTAGAATGTAAGTTTCACTGAAAATTAAACTTGAAAATATTTTAAATTCTTAATAGGATTTTTGAATTTAGGCAAAACATTTTCAGATGGTGCTTGTGGTTCAGCATGAAACACAGAACCCAAAACATAACCTTCAGTTGATACTATTTATTCCAAAGAGACTACCAAAATTATGCCTGACAGATAATTGGGACATCCTGTGGTGTACTGAATACCGTGCAGAGGTCTTGGAAGTAACTATCCTATGTTTGTTTTGTGTCTTTTTTTGCCAGTGGTAAGCCTGTCACTGAAATGTCCATCCCAGTCAGGTACAGTTGCATCCTCAGTCAGTCACTCTGAACCTGATACTGCTTTCCAAACCGTATCTCCCAAACTGTAATGGAAAAGATTGTAGTTGAGCAGAGTTCTAAACAGCCTTCTATACTAATCCTCTTTCTCCCCAGAAGAACAAGCAAAATAAAATATCACAGACACACTTTGCTATTTTATTCAAAAATGGGCTTTAAAATCTCATTGTTTCGATCTTGTCTGTCTCTTTGTTAAATATTTAGTTGCTTGCGTATGGTAGTTTGAAGAGTATAGTGACTTATGTGCTTACGTTTGGTAGTTAACTATGTGAAGTATTTAGTAAAGGAGATGTCTAAGAATTCTCTGCTTCGTGTCAATCAGAAGCAGGCTTGAAGCACCAAAGAGGGTAACGTATTGTTAAAGTGTTCATTGCCTCTACGTGTATTTACAGAGATGTGGGTCCACTCCATCAGGGCCCAAAAGTGCTGATGGAGCTGAGAGATATCATGGCAAAGCTACTCTTGATAATCTTTGAATAATTATTGAGATTGGGACAGGTGCATAAGAACTGGAGAAGAGCAAATGTCATTCCTGTCTTCCAGAAGGGCAAGAAGGAGGATCCTGGGAACTACAGGTCAGTCAGCTTCACCTCCATCCCTGGAAAGGTGATGGAGCAACTAATCCTGGAAACCACTTCGAGGCACATGAAGGACAGGAAAGTCATCAGGGGTAGTCAGCGTGGATTCACCAAGGGCAAGTCATGCATGACCAGCCTGAGAAACTTCCAAGATTAAATGATTGACTGGTAGATGAAGGGAAGGAGCGGATATTGTCTGTTTAGACTTCAGGAAGGCCTTTGACACTGTCTTCCATAGGATCATTATAGAGAAGCTGATGGAGTATGGGCTGATTGAGCAGACTGAGGTGGATTGAAAACTGACCAAACTGCTGGGCCCAGAGTGTACTCATCAGTGGCACAAAGTCTAGTTGGAGGCCAGAAACTACCATTATACTCCAGGGATCAATACTGGTTCGAATCCTCTTCCGTGTCTGGATGATGGAGAAGACTGCCCCTTCAGCTAGTTTGAGGTGACACCAAACTGACAGGAGAGGCTGATATACCAAAGGATAGTTCTGCCATCCAAAAGGACCTCAACAGGTTGGAGAAATGGGCTGACAGGAACCTCATGAAGTTCAACAATGGGAAGTGAACAAAGTCCTGCAGGTGGGGGGAGGAACAATCCTCCAGTACATGCTGTGGGCCATGCAGCTGGAAAGCATTTTTGCAGAGAATGCCCTGTGGTGGTCCTGGTGTAAAGCAAGCTTGAACATGAGGCAGCAATGTGCCCTTGCCGCAGAAGAGGTTACCAGTATCCTGGGCTGCCTTAGGAGGAGTGTCACCAGCAGATGGAAGGAGCTGATCTTTCCCCTCTGTTTTTAGCACTGGTGAGGCCCCACCTGGAGTGCTGTGTCCAGTTCTGGGCTCCCCAGTACAAGAGAGACATGGAGTTACTGGAGAGAGTCCAGCAAAGATCCACCACTAAGATGATGAAGGAGCTGGGGCATCTGTCCTGTGAGGAGAAGCTGAGAGAGTTGGGACTACTCAGCCAGAGGAGGGAAGGCTCAGGAGGGATCACATCGATGTGTACAAATACATGAAGGAGGGGTGCAAAGAAGATGGAACCAGGCTCGTTCCATTGGTGCCCAGTGACAGGACCAGAAGCAACAGGCACAAACTGAAATGCACGAGACTCTGTCTGAATATCAGGAAACACAGTAGCTGATCACTGGCTCAGGTTGCCCAGATAGGTTGTGGAGTTTCCGTCCTTGGAGATATTCAAAAGCCATCAAGACATGGTGCTAGGCAAGTAGCTCTAGGTGGCCCTGCTTGAGCATGGGGGTTAGACCAGATGACCTCCAGAAGTCCTTTCTAACACCAACCATTCTGTGGTTCTACAAACGCGGCTTCATAACTTCTTTGATAGATGGATAGCTCTCCTGTGATGGATCTGGGAGCAGCTGAGCAGTGTGTTATTTGGGCTCCCCCCTGCCCTGCACATCATTTCTCTCTGTGCACCTTTGTGGCTGTGCAGATGAGATTTTGTCACATAACCTAACAATGTTTTTCTTTTCTAAAACTCCAGTTTAATTATAGCTCCCTTCTTGCTTAAGAAAGCGAACTCTTTGAGTAAGAGTTTGAGAAAATCAAGTTTGTTTGAAAAAGAAATCTAGGTTGGAGGGGGAAGCAAGGATATTCCTGCTTTGGTGTTCCTAAAGTAGTAAGCAATGCCTGGAGGTTTTACTGGTACAATAAGCTAAATGATAAAGGTGTGTTTCTTCACCCTCTTTGCAAAGCAAAGTCATAATTAAATTTATGCAAAGAAGTCTGAAAATATATTTTTTAAAAGGTCTATTTTGAGAATGGTCTCAAGTCTTCATTCTTAAGCATTGTTTTCTTTAATCTCTTTACAAAATGCATGAGGTATATCCAACTTCTGTTCTGAAGAATGAAAATGCTTTCCAGAACACTTCTGTCTTTGTATACAGTCTGTACTTGTCTAACAAATCATTATTCTTGCCAATGGTCCAGAAATAGGCTTCTCACGGTGCTTGCCATAGTTCAGGCTGGTTACAAACATAGGGGAGATAATAAGCGTCAGCTGTATTTTCAAATATTTTCTGTTTGGATGTGAGCGTGTATTCTGTTCTGGTTTGTGCAGTCAACAAAACTGAAGATTAATTGCAGCTGAGCTGCAATTTCTGTTAATTCATTGATCCAAAGAGAACCTTCTTTGACTCTTGAATGCTGGGTTTTGTGAATCTAAAAATATACATAACTATGGTATGATAAATAATGATCCTTGTGCAGTATCAATCTACTAGAACTGCTTTTCGTGTTAGAATAACAAACCTGATCTTCATGGAAACTTTAATTCTAACATCTCCATCAGCAAATATTTATGACTAATACATGAAGTATATAGAAATTGAGAGACCTCCATAGTATGTCATTATGTGGGAGAATGAAAATACTTTGAGGAGAAGAAATTTCAAAATGTGTGGGGTTCAGGAATTTGTCAGTATGTCAGCTGCTTGTGAGAATTAAAAACTTCAGGTCTTATTAGCAGGCACCTTTCTTGAGTGTAAGTCAATGGGTTTAGTCCAGTTGTAAACACTGGCAAACAATGGCTGTGTTTTCTAGGATAAGAGTTGCTTCGGTAGAAGACAAAAAGTAAATGTTTTAATCTTGTTGAGTAAACAAAATCTTTGGAGAAAAGAGAAAAAAATGTTAAGAGAAACAATTAAGACTACCTGATATGAAGGCAGATGGAGATATTTGTTGTACAGAAGCTGCCTTGTAAAGCAGTTTAAATGAAAGATCTTGGCTAACATATAGGTTATAATATTGGAGATTTTTAGTTTCATAATGAAGGGAAGCATTTTGATTTAAATAAACCAAGACCTGAAGGTCCTGAGGAGACCTATGAACTTCATTCTGTTTCTTAAAGACTTTCTACATTTTGTCTGCTATTCTAGTTGTACCGTGTCAAATATTATCATTTCAATTGTCTTCCAGCATATTAATTATTTTAATAGAATGAAAGAAGTTAGGTACAAACAGTAAGTGGTTTTCTATGCAGTTAAATTTAAGATAAAAATCCACTTTAAAAAAAGTCTTGAATGAACATATGCTACATGAATTCAATTTTATATTTAATACTGTGTTGAATTTCCTCCTAATTCTGCATTTTAGAACTATTACTTGTATAACCAGTCACTTCAAGAATTTGACTGAGACAAGTGTCATTCTCTCCGCTGCAGAGTAATGGAATGGAAGATGTGTGGTTTTAAAACACTTTGATAACTTAACTATGTAGGAGGATGAGATAACTAAGCACTGCAAGATACTTGTGTTTTCTTAGGGTTATAGCCTAGCAATTTTGGGGTTTTTTTTAAGTGCCACAGGCTTTAGGGTAGAGACTTGTTTATAACAGGTGTATTACTGCAGTCTGAGCACTCTGAAACAGCACTTATTGGCATGGTATTTTCCAGCTACAAGTCATTTATTTTAATGAAGACACTTATCAGGGACACCTGGATAGCCTACTGACACTAAATGTATTTTATGTACTTGATTTCACAATCTGAATCTAACCAACAAATATACACAGTGACAGTAAATTGACAATGTAAATAAAAGTACTGTGATCTATTGTTGGTTTAGTTAAAATCTATGAGTGAGATTTTTCGTGGAGGTTGTTTTTTAAGATCACTTCATATGTGAGTAAGATGTATAGTGTGTTTCTTGGTTGGGGGAGGGGTTTGTTCTATGTATGTATTCTTGACCAAAATATTAAGTGGTCAATTCTTTCTTTATTTGGAGTTGCTGTCCAAGAAAAAGCCTGATAGCAAATGGGACTGGTGCTAAAAAGGAACGCTTTTTTCTTTCAGAAGCTCCTAGCATTTGTTAAGCCACTTAAATGAGGATTTATTTTTAATAGTTTGCAGAACTGAGAAATTTCTTTAAAGATATATTCCAAGTTCCACAGAAAGTTACTGGCAGAGTCAACAATACAAAAGCCAAGCTTCTTGATTTCCTCTGGTTTCCCAGAAGACTAACTGAATAAAGTTATGTTAAAAAATACATTGTTTGATCTACTGTGACAGAACCAGTTATTGTAGATTTCTTAATGTCTTTCATTGTTAACATCACCTGTGGGATAGTGTCAATGAACAATTGCAGGTCCTGTTGAAAATACTGCCTTAATTTATAGAATCATAAATAGTGAAAATAGCTTATGAAATACTACTTTCCCTCAGTAAAGGTAGATGCTTTTCCTTTGCCAAATCAAATAAGTATTTGAATTCAAGTTGCCACCACATAAATGTTTATTACAATATGTATGTGTTACACATCAGTGTTTTCAGGTCTGTACAGGTTATCATCACTGTATTCTCTTTCTTCCTTGTAGTTCTCTTTGAACAGCTATGCCAAACTGGAGCCTGTGTTTCCAGTGCAAGGCTGGACAAGTGGGATTGACGTGTTTGGAAGGAAGCTTTTAATCTCTGGTGTTGTAGTTTTACAAGAACCTCTGTTCTTCTTATGCTGCAGAGTGATAGGGCACTTACCATCTCTGTCTCTCAGAACCTTATCTGTTTGAGTGGAAAACCACAAAAGAAACTAGTATGCCCTGGAAATGTAGGATGCTAACATCTAGGATTATTAGATGCCACTTACCATCTGTGCAGTGTGTGGGTGAGTCTCACTGCTTTGCATCTATGCCCCTTCCCTCCCTCAATAAGACTGGCTGAGCTGATTTAACAGCTCCTGGCTGCTGGAGGGGGAGGGAAAGCCCAATTTCTTCAACCTGGGTTCCTTACTGTGCAGTCCTGTTGGTTCATTTATATTTGCTTTGGTACTTTATTGATTATTTTAACTCAAGTTGGGGAAAAAAGTGAACAGAGGACTTGTACCCTAAGTCCCCTAGTCTTTACTTTCTTGTTGATTGGCTTGCTTCCTTTTTTAAATACACTTTACTTAGAAACCTGTTAGAGTTAAAGAAGAATTACCTTGTTAAGGGCAAAGTGTAAGCAAGCATATTTTGAATTTATTCAGCTGGGGATTTTGATATTGTCTTTAGAGGAAAATATTTCTGTAAGTTGTGTGTTAGTCTAGAGTCTGATAATAAACCGGTGTGGGATGCTTAGAAAACAGAAGAGATGTTCACTTCTTCTAAGGGCTACTAGGGACTCTGTTTAAGACATAATGCAAGCTGGGGTTGGAGTAGGAGCGCATCTTGTAAATAGCTGTGGTTGCTACCTGGGTTCCTTCTTAAATAGCTCTTGGGCATTTTTTTGTTTTTTGGGGGTTTTTTCCCCTTAAATAACAAGCAAGCAAGCTAGATGGAGAAAGTGCATGCAGAAGGTAACAGTAACAAGGGGGTGAGCAGAAAAAGCCTCAAATCTTATCAAAGCTGCCATCCTTATCTGTGTTACTGTCCATCTGGTAGGATTGCTCAGCAACTAAATATCAATTAAGGATTTGGAGATACGTGTTCTGTTATAGATGTTTTCTGAACTACCAGGCTTTTCCCCTCCAATTTCCTATTTTTGTTGATGGCCTGTTTTGTTTCTGGGTATGGAGTTCTCTGGTTGCCTCTTCTTAAGGGCACTGCCTGGTTTACTGAAGGCACTTGTTAAGTTGGGATTTTCTTCTTTCGTGTCATCATCCCCTTCCTCCGCCATCACACAGGCAAAAGAATAGTTTACTAATTTGGGGGGAATTTAAATCAAATTAATTTATTATCAGTTAGCAAGCTTACAATTATTGATTCTAGTATTGAAACAAATACACACACAAGCTTAGGCAAAATGCCCCTTGCTTCCCCCTTTCCTGGTCTCCATATCCCTGGCCACAAATAGCACTCGGTTCCTTCAGCGAGGCCGTGGACAGGTGGGTGGGAGATGTGGATCAGCACATGCTGGTTTCTACAGTGGCAGCAGCCTCTCTGGAGCCATACCTCTTGGCCCTACTTGGGCTGCTGCATGGCTCCAGCCCCTTCTCTCTCCTCCTGATCCAGCCTGTTCCTCTTTTCTACGGACTCTTCAATTCTCCCGCTCTGGCCTTGTTGTGCCTTTTATTTTCTCTTAGTTTTTTTGGTGTTTAATGCCCTCTCTTAAATTTAGTCCACTGGTTCAGAGGCACCACGCACATGGCTGATGGGGCTTAGCTGTGTCCTGTGGTGGGTCCGCTGCGGAGCTGGCTGTGTCCAACATGAGGCAGCCCCTCATCTCTTCCCACCCCTGCAGCCCCCTGCTACCAACACCTTGCTAGTTATGCCTAATACACCCCCCCACACACCCCACCACTCCTATGAATTTATGTGAATTTTCTCTTCTTTTTCCTCTTTTTGGTCTTTGCTAGTCTTGCTTTTTCACTGTCCTATTTGAAGACTTGATCATTTGCTGCTGTCAGCTGATGTTGGGGTTAATTGATTACAGAAGAAATAATAGCTGGAGTTCAGTACAGGGTACTGTTTTGTACCTCGCTTATCCTTCTGTGTGTTACAGCACAAGAGAAACTTCTGCCTTGGTTCTGTTGTATTTGGTAACTTCACCCTATGGTATATAGCTTGTAATATAACGCTTGAGGAATTATGGGTTGTACTCACTAACAGTCAAAGCTACTCACAGATTCAGGGCATGGTGATCTGAATTGCAAATGCTGGTCTGAGGACTGAGGGCAAGTACGTGTACCAAGATATGCAACAATCTTTTTGGTGAAAAAAAATTCTTGATGTCTGTTCTTTTATTTGATGTCTATTCTTTTTAATTTTTTTTATTTTTTAATAGTTTTTTAAATTTTTTTATAAAAATAATTTAAATTTTGAAACCCTTTTTCTTTCAAGGTCTTTCATGTAGTGCCAATTACTGCAAAAAAATGGTTTCTTCAGTGATCTAAAAACTGATGAGGAAGGAGAGTTTCTTTAAAAAAATTGGTATCTTCTGGGTTAGTATTTAGAAATGTTATGTTGTTGAGCAGAGCTTTAGAGCTGATCATGCTGTGGTGACAGTTTGTTTGGTGATAGGAAGGCAGGTTCATATCCTGAATGAAATCTGTACCCTCGTGTGACATTGCAGTAACTTGATTTCCCCTTGCTTGTTAGCACTGTTCTTCACTATCATCTTTTCCTCTTGGAACCTGATTGCTGGATTTGCTCAAGAGAAGTAGCTCCTCTGAACAATGTCATGTCAGATGAAGAGGATTCTGCTATCCTTTGTTTTTCTGAAGCTGTGATTACTCTTCCTAGTAACAAGCCTTGGCCCTTCATCTCCTGTACATGCTTTGTTTCCTCAGTTTGTTGGCTGTATTTATGATCCAGTGGTCAAACAACAACCCAGTTGATCTAGTTCGGAGGTTACTTGTGACGAGTAGGAACTGCTAAACTTGAGGGCACTGGCTTTTCTGAGATAATCCCAATTTCACAATTTGCTTCATTTGCCTCAGAAGATTCTGTCCTCCTCCTGTATCAATTAGTACAGTATTTCTGAGTTGTGCATCACTCCACATTTGCCACGCTTAGTTTTGTAGATGCTGGGTGGCACTTGTGCATAGTTTTGTTTTGCCCTTCTTGTTACTAATGAGGATCTTTCTTACAGCAAAGGTTAAGAGTTCCTTACCTCGCCAAGTGAACTCAATTCTGGCTTAGTATTCCTACAGTCTGAACTTTCCACTGCAGTTGTCTGGGGCTGTGAAAGCTTAAGGAATCTTGTTCCTCCCATAGTTGGATGGAGTCTGTCTGGTAGCAATTCTTGTAATGTGTTAGTAGGAAGTTAATTGGTGTTCACTTAGGTGTTTGCATATAGGAGAAGTTGAACCCCTTGAAGAAGGACCCAATTACCAACAGAGTTTAGAGGTTTTAAGGACTACAGTGGGGCAACAATTAAGTTTTTTTGCAATGTAATAGGTGTTATTTCTTGTTTGTGTAAATTATTATCTTGGTAGCTGTCAGTTCGCTGGAGTGGTATGGGGAGGATGAACTTCTGAATTTTTCTCATGCTGTTCTTTTAAAGATACGGTATTTTCTCAAGTATTCTTCCAAAGATGAATTCCACCTAAAACAGGATGTTAGCTTTTGACACAGAAGTACAGGTTTTTGAGAGCACAAAAGAGAAGTTATGTTTTGCAATGCAGACCTGCAGAGAAATCTTTTGAATAATAACAGGACCAAATTCTTAAGGTAGGCCCAAGGTGCCTTTCACTAATGTATCTGTAGGAATAGCTGTTCCTCCACACGGACTCAGGAGGAATAATGATGGCAAAGAAGGTCTACTGTCAAGGTGGACTGCTTTTTGATTGTAAAAGTATGCTCAAAGGCAGAAAATATGTTGGTTGCATTGTTGAGTAATGTCTCCAACGTTAATATTTACTTAACAGCCAGTTGGAGCCCCATTCACATTTTAAGCAAGTTATATGCTATGCTTAAGTGTCTGCTCTTGATAGAGGTGGGATTCCACTTTCAAGAAATGGTGATTATGAGCTTCTGGAGTCTCTCAAATCTGATGAAAAAAAACCAACAAAACCAACAAAAATAAACCAAAACAAACAAAAAAAAACCCCAACACAACCCCCTACCTAATTTCATGAAGACTGTTGTTGGTTTTTTTTTAACCTGTTCATAAGTTTCTTTAAGCAGTGAAGGCTACATGTACATTAATTTCTGCTCTCTTCTCCCCACCTTCCTTCCCACTGCTCTGGAATTCCTTCAGCATCTGGTTATGCTCAAAAAAGAACAGAAAGAAGTGTCTTTGCAGTGTTTCTTTTGCTGTAATTATAGAGCATACATTCTGGTAGCACCGACTAGCAGACAGTTAAAGCTGGGCAATTTTCCTTTCACACCTACTAGAGTGATCTAGATGGGCATGCTTTCCCTGTTTGCTCTTTGGACTTGCTTGTGGGCATTGAGTGATTTACATGTTGCATTTTGATGTGATGCCATAACACGACAGTCTTTGTAAGAACATGCTAAAACAGGAAAAGGAGCAGTTTTGTTTGTATAGAGTAACTTATGTTGTTCCTCCATTATCGGGATTTAAATTATAATTTTCATTTGGTCTGTAGGCTTTTGCACAAAGGCTAACCCAGAGGAGTGTTCTTAGGTCAGGTGGTGGTTTGCTTAGGTTGTTACAGCAATGGAATTTATTCTATCCATCGGAACTGTTTCTGAAAAGGGTACTGTATTTCATGTATCAAGACTTCAAGATGAAGTAAAAACAAGCAAGTTCTCTTCTAGGCCTTTCTTTCTAAGCCCGCTGTCTGGGCAGGTCCCTGTTGGATCCTGTTGCAACTCCGTGGCTCCTTAGATCTTGAAAGATTACAGAAAGCAATTTTTTTTTTCCCTTTCATCTGATACTATGCTGATACTTTATTTCAATGTCCAAGTCCATTCTGCAACAGATTTTAACCACCCAAAGAGTGATCAAAGTCCAACTCAAAGCTCAGTTACTGCTGAAGGTCTTGTACCTTACAGTATTAGGTGATTATAGTGAAAATGTGTTATAGTAATGAGCGATATGTGTGTAAAGAAGCAGAAGAAATTTTTTTAACTTTTAAAATTAGAAAAAGGAAGCTTTAGTAAATTTCTTACAAGTTTTTAGTGCTTACTGATGATATTATTTGTAAATAATAGATTTGTATATTAAAATAATTATTTTCCAAACTAGAGATGATGAATTGTATTTCATTGCTATTAGGAGGCAACTGGTTTTACATTATTTTTATTGTGTGATTTTTATCAGTATTTTGGGAACTTGTAGATAAATTTTCAGTTGAAAGACAGCAAAACCAAGAAAAAGTGTCCCTGCCCATGGTGGGGATGGGATGGAACTAGATGATCTTTAAGGTCCCTTCCAATCCAAACCTATGATTCAATGAAAATAGTCTGTAGGAGAAATGGTTGTTACATTTGTGCAGTACTTACAGTTATGTACCGTATAAAGTTTATAACTTATATACAGTTAAAGTTCAATATTTTCATTAAAATCCATGGGCTATTGTAACTGTCCTCAAAGTTTAATTTGGCATATAACTTCTTAGACTTTTGGTACATGTATTTTTACAAAAACTCTTAAAAATGGGTTATGACACAGATGTCATTGTCTGCTGTCACTGTTCTTTGATTCCAGTATTCATTGCTGGCAACACGTGGCATTTTTTTGTCTATGGTTCTTAAGTCAGCATGAGCATCACTTGAATAATATTGCTTGTGTGAACAAAATGTTTAAATGGATTCCAGTTTCATGATTTTCAGTGGCATTTGGAAAATGAAAGATGATTTAATTTAATAAAGCACATCTCAAGAATGCTGAAATGTTCAAAGCTTTAGGTTCAGGTTCAATGCTAAAGGTTCAAAGGTTTAAAAAAATGTATTGAGAGCTTTTTTTTTTTTTCCAAATTAAGAATATTTTGATGCAGTTTGTTCTGTTTGAAAACCCTGCTTACCTAGAAATTACAAGTAGGCTTTCCAAACTGACTGTAGTATGTGAAAAACATAAGATATGTATAAATTGTATGAATTTCTCTGTGCTCTGAGGCCATTGTATTCCCTAATTACTTGTTTATGGATGAAGATTTATGGAATAGGATGATTTAAGCAGACAAATCTTACTTCTCTATGGTAAATGGAGACTGGGGTACTGTAGCTAATAAGAAGAAAGACGTGCAATAATATAGGTACAGTGGGACATGTTAGAAAGCACATGCATGTGCAAAACGTGTACAATGTGCTTGTATCTGACAAGATTTGTGAGCTCTATCTTGGTACCAGTCCAGAACTGACCCTTTGGAGAGTATCGGCACCATTTTCTTGGCACTCCATTTCTGGGAGTGTTCATTAGTGTATCCACAGCTTATGTTTAGCTGGGCTAGTAAATCCTCAAGAATCAGGGTCATTGTGACTTCCAATTGACCTTACATGGAGCAAGCTCAAGTCCATCAGGGTTTATTAATTCAGGTATTGATTGGGAGAGACTATACTGTATCATCATGCTCTGAAGCAGCGTAGCTGTTTTACATATACTGCATTTAAGCTAATAAATTCTGCTAGACCTGAGATGGCTCTTAATATGGTTGCAGATGCATATACAACCTGCTTAAACAGCTCACGGATTTGGAAATTTGACTTTTTATGTCAAAGTTACAGGTGCATAACTAATCCCCTCCCTATAGTGGTGAATGCACCACTCCCTGCCTCAGTTTCTTGTCTTCCTCTGCCTACTGCAGTGCTCTGGAAAAATGAGGACATGGTTGTGCAGCTTGAGACACAATGAACTGATTGTTTCACCAGAAGAAGTTTGTGAGGGAAGGGAGGTCAAGCTCAGAACTAGTACTTGCTTCCTCCAAGGAAGGAGTGTGGAGTACACCTGTGCAACTAACTGTGCTTCAGATTATTTTAAGAATCTGGACAATGCTGTATTCAGCCTGAGAGTCACGTTAAGACATGGTTTTGATTTTGTTGTGCAGACAGGAAAGGTAGTCTAAAGAATATGTGGAATGGGTCAGGGCTCTCTTAATTCAGCTGACCTATGCAAGTGTTATGTTTTACATTTCCAAGTACCCTGTCATGTCAATGAAATTCTTTATCCTAGTGTTATTTAATGTTGACATTTAATTTTTTTTTTTTAAACTTGTGAAGAAAGGAATTTTGTTCTTTCTTTTAATAAAAGAACCCTGGTAACTTTCTTCCGGTGCTCTTATAAAGCTCTGTTTTGCAGAGAGGATACAGATTATTATAAATTATTTTACTTCTGTGGACTTCTAAAATGTAATAGTGGACATATGCTTTGAGCATATAATAATATATATACACGCTTATTGTTGCTCTTGCACTTTAGAAGAAGAAAGATGGGCAGAATTTATGAGGTTCTCTTGTTACTCTAATTGATCATCATTTTGTATTTGGATACCAAAGAAAGAAAATGGATCTCATGCTAAGGGTGCAGGAGTGAGATAGTACAGGTTAGTTGTTGGAACAAGTTTTGAGTCAAGACTTTTAACACCTGAAGAATGTTCATTCAGTTCTGAGGGTGTTTTATATGCAAGTACTGTGAGTGTAAGTATTTAAATAATCTTTGCTCTGTCAAGCAGGAGGAGCAATCCATTATCCCCAGCTGGTTACTGCAGGGCTTTATAGATTGATGTCAGTCCCTTGAAACACACTGTGACAGTGAAGGAAATTATTGTATATGAGTATGTGCTTCATGCCATTGGCATCACCTGGAATTTCAGAGGCAGTGGGAAAGTCCTTCAGAACTTAGTTAAAAAGCCATGCAGATGTACTGTTTCCAAGTTTGTATCTCCTGCTTTCTGATATAATGTCCAAGTTAACAGATTTGATTAGGTGATCAAACTGTTTCTAACTTAATTTTTGATGAGTATGAGGTTTAGGTATTTTTTGTTTCTTGCTCATCACCAGATAATAAAGAGGAAATGAAATATTGTTTTCTTAACACTTGGGTGAGATTAAAGTAAACTCTTAGTGTCTGTATTGCTGAAGAGAAATTGTCCTTTAAATATTGTGAAAAGTGTGTGAATATTATGAAAGAAAATATTTCTCTGATAACCTTTAATTGCAATAGGATTCAAATCAGTTCACAGGCAAAATTGTTATTGGATAGGTTCTTTGTGGGGATGCGTACCTCTGTCAGTTTTGGCTGTTTTACAGAGAAAAGCATAAGTGACTACTTATAAAATTTTGCAGTATTTTCAGCCTGTTGTACAATCCAAAAGAAGTTAGGCAAGTTAAAACCTTATTCCTAGGGCCATGACTTGAACGTTGCTAGAAACAAGTTTGAACTCAGTTGCACTGGTTTCATCACTAGCATTTGATTTTTGTGGAACAAAAGAGGGCATATATTTTAAGGGCTCTGCTTTCAGAGGCTCAGAGGAGTATTGCAACTGCACAAGTGGAAAAGGCAAAATGTGCTCTTTAAAGCACTACAACGTTAATAGGCAATATTTAGAAGTATTTTTTTAGTTAAAACTTTGTTAGTTCTTAGTATGAAAACCTGAAAGTGCTGGTAGAATATGTTCTCTAGTGGATTTTTTTATTACTCAACTAAGACATGCATACCTGTTTTACAAAACTTGCTTTATAATGTGTCTGTTAACAAAGAAAAGAAAAAAGATTCTATGACTTTTGTTAATGATTGCAAAGAGAAGCATAAGCAGAAGTGGAACAAACTGAAGCTAACTTTTTTCTTATCCTGGATTCCTACTGCTTGGAAAGAGTTTTCTGATTCCTGATGTTGTTCTGTCACTGAAGTTTTGCTTCAAAAAACTTTTTTCAAGTTTTGCTAAGGTAGTTGTTGTCCAGGATTCAGACATCAGTCTGCTACAGGATTTCCTAGTTGGACAGAAATGGTATCATCCTTAAAAGTTGACAGATAGTTATCTGTTAATAGGGGTGAATCTCTGCAGTGCCCTGTAGATGCTGTTTGTCCTACAGTTCAGTGTGCTGTGGAAGGATCTTTTGGCACTCAGGCGGTCTCAGTACAGCAGCATATAATGCAGCCTGTGCTACTTTACCTTAGAAAAACCGTAAAGTAACTTGGGCTGCATGCCACAGCTTCCACAACTAAAAGGCTGTCACTCATTGAGCTATGTGACAATGTAGAATCAATTTCATAAGAGTAGATTGATATTTTAGATGCTGTTTTTGCCTGGGTTGTCTAGACTTGACATGGGCAAAATAGGCTTTTTTTTTTTTCTAGCATTAGTGAGCAACTGGTTTCGTATTGGCTATGCAGAGGCTGGCAATTCAAGACCAAACAAACTTTAATCAAAACAAACAAACAAATAAATTTTGCCTGTATGGCTAGCATCATACAGACGAGCAATTAATTCCCTCTTCTGAGTGCCTTTGGGCACTCTTTTTCTGCCTGTTACTGTTCAGCAGCAACACTGTAATGGATTGCTTAACCCTTCCTAGAATAGGAGTTAGGGACAGTTTGTCTAGACTAGATGAATCTGTTAAGAATAGATTTCCTGTGTGTCTTTCAAATTCCAGACTTTTTCCTGTAAAATTGAGATTCTTTGTTAAGATCAGAAAGTAAATTTCCCTGTCATTGTGTTGAGATAAAGGCTAGACCACAGAGAAAAAGACATTTAAAACAAAAAGAAAACTGCAAATGCTATAATGATCAGCAACAGAAATAACTTGTAAGTTTTCAGGATCAAGTAACATACTTTTATTGGTAATGTTCCATTGCCTTCAAGGGCACTTACTTTATGTCGTTACATTTTAGTATATGGGTACTAAAAATCATTTAAAGGACTGCAAAGTCTAACCTTTAGTTAACCTGATCTGCCAAAATGAATTTTGGCCAAAATATAGGAGAGATCGCAAAGTTTGGTGTAAAAATTTTCTGCCAGTCTGAATTTAATATTGATAATGATGCTCTTAGCACATTCTGTGATATACACTACCTGTATTGCCCTGGCCAAAGGCTGAAGAGAAAACACAAACACACGCATGCACACACGCCCCTGCAGCAAAATAAATCCCCCAAAACAAACAAACAAAAAGCTAAAAAGGGGAAAAAAGAAAACAAACCCTGTGTGATTAACTTTAAAAAAAAAAAAATAATTCCAGTGATTTAAACTGTACTACTTGAAGGTTCTAGCTTTCTAAAGCTTTTTGTTGGACCTCAAAGCAATGAACACACTGCTCTGTTACAGTTTCGTAGATCAAACAAAGAACTTCTGGCTCACAGCAGCAAACTGTGCTTAAATGAATTCTAGTTGTGTGATACAATTATCGATGTGTGCAGTGTAGTAGATTACTGGTGTAGTCATCAGGTCTGAATGGCTCGTTAGGCACAGGGGAGAGAATGGTTGGTCTTCCACAGAATCTGGATAAAAGGGTGCTTAGCCCTCAGTGTACCTTAATTATTTTAGGGTGGCATACTTTTTGTTGTTGTTGTTCTTGGGTCTGAACTGTAATCATCATTAATCAGATCAATGGTATAAAACTGGCCAAACGTAAAGCTCTCTGTGGCTAAGTGCAGCCACTTTTTGTATTCAGTTGCTGACTACATACCAGATCAAAACAGGAGCTGTGTTGCCACCTAGCGCTAAATCTGTAGGTATACATGTTGAGTTGGAGTTGCATAAACATAGGAAATCACAGAGGAAGGAGAAATAGGACCCGACTTAAAGATAATTTTTCAATTTTAGTTTGAGTTTCAGTTAAATACAAGAAAGTATAAAGCTAGTGCAAGTTAGCATTTCCTGAAAATACTGTGAAATCTAGTGTTCTCAGGTTTTTGACTTCCGTAGTCCTTGGGAGGTGGACAGCAATGTTATAGACAGTTGTGATTTGACGTATTGTCAAACTTTTTAAGCCAGTGCTGCTGTTGAGATGAGCAATTCTGCTGTAATCTGGACACTTGTTTCTACTGCTGTGCTATCAACACTGTTACGCTCGTGTTTGTGCAGATACCCAGAACTAGTCTGTTTGAAAATAGCTCTAAGGGGAGAGGAAAAAAGGATTGCTTGCAGTCAGATCGATTCCTTGATTCTGTTATTGTGTGGTTGCACTATCATGAAAGGGAGAGATGGTGCAGGAGGGGAGAATGAGTTGACGGAAGAGGGAACAATTGCTGCTTTTAACGGGGTGCTAGTTTTAAGTGTTTATCAGTTGGTTTTCACTACAAGAAAAAACAATCTGTGTATCTTTATGAAATGATGACCTTCCAGTCATTTCAATAAAAAAGACCACTGTGATCTTACAGCTGAGCATTTTGCCCTAGCCCTTTTGCATTTTTGCTCTAGCCAGTGTGTAGCATTCTTTTACCAAATACACATCTTGTGTTTGATTGTTTTTCTAGTTTGTTTTTTAAAGAAATTTCTCAGTGTATTCTGACAGATCAGCTGCTGCACATACCCTTCCCTCTGTTAAAGAATTGGTTGTGTAACAAAGTATTTAAGATTGTTGTTTGTAGTGTAACATCATGCAGTCTATGGTAATTGGGAAGGTGTTGGGTTTCAGACTAATATGGAGTGCTGCATAACAGGTGAGAACATGGAATTTAATATAATATGGTTGTCAGTGGTGAACCCACTTTCATAATGCGACTGATCATGTCTTGAGAGTCAAAGACTGTTTTCAGTTTCCTTTCATTAATTGTTGAAAACAGAGCAATGTTAGGAGAAAAGGAAAGTGTTTCAGATTTTACAGCAGAGGTTCCAAAATGTTTTCAGTAGCAACTCCATTTCTGTTTGGAAGTCCAAACTTGTGACAGAGAGAACCCTCCTTATTCCTTTTTAATTAATTTATGGAGTTTATAGCACTGCTTCTGATTATCATGTCCCTACTTGAGTTTGTGAAATGCTTTTGAAACTGCTGCTTTAGAGCAAGGACAACTGGTAACAGTGTTTTGAAATGCAGATTGTGCATCTAAAAAAAAAATAATCCCGGAAGTGCTGGTTTCACTTTTCTGTGTTTCCCCTCTTCTTCCTCTGTTCCTCTACCTAACTGAACCTGCTGTTGAGTATAAACCAAGAGAATGTAAATGTAGAAAATCTTAGAGGAGAGATGGGGGCTTATCCAATCTTTGCTCCTGCTTGAGAAAGGTTAGATTTGGTGTTTTTTTCATCCTGGTGGGTGCTTTGTAAAAAGTTGCTAAGAATTATAATTTAATTTAATTAAATTAAAATATTTTTTTAATTATCTGCAATAGGCAGCTGTTAATATTCTTTCATACATGCTTAAACATTTTTATTAGTTCAAGTTGATTTGTTACCCGAAATACACCTTCTTATTTATGAAGTGTTGCTTATTTGTATGCCAATAAAATTGAAGAAATGAGTAAAAGGAGAAAGGGTTTACTCATGGACACAACCATGCAAACTAACTTACCGTGTCTGTCAGGTATGTGATTCTGGACAAGTCTGGTAGATATATCAGAACTCGTGAGAGATAAAAGGAAAGGAAAGTTTTTTCATACCCAAATTCATGTTCTTCACAGCTGATATAGTATAAATTGAAGAAGGAAAATTGCCTTTTAAGTCTCCAAAGACACCCAGCTCCAGCTAAAAAGTGATTAACATGATTATGTTTATGTCCAAGCACTGAGAAACAATAGAGTAGAAAATTGAAGTTACTCAGAATTTAGTGAGCGTCTATAAAGTCTGATTCCGTGACATTGAGACTTCTGTAGGTTTCTGCATGAGGGTCTCAAAAATGGATTCTGGTTATGGAGTATTAGCGATAACTGCATTTTGTTTTTCTTTTTTCATGTCATAATTTTGTTTCCAAATACTACAGTAGCATTAAAATAAAAGATACTGACTGGAGATGGATTATCTCACATTGTCATTGTTGATTACCATGGTGTTTTATCAAGGGCCATTCACAAGCTATATGCATTTATTTCTTTTGGTATATGTGTTAAGCACGTTTGTTAAGGTACAAATTGATTATACAAGAAAATTTTTGGTGACAATGGGGATACTTTGCAGAGAGAGGTGTGTGCTTGTGTTTTGCAACATCCTAAGCAGCTCCAAGTGCTGGCTTTCAGGTCTTATTTGCTTTCTTCTTCAGTATTTCTTTCTTTTAACCAGCTTCTATACTTGAGATTGCTCATTGACCATTTCACACGCTAAGACTGCATGACACTGAGCCAGTGGGGAAAAAATAAAAGTTTTTTCACTGAGTTAACACTGAAACGGTTTGGTGTGTGGTGTGACAAGCTCCAGGCTGCTGTGCAGTGGAACAGAGGGCAAGAATGTGTGTGGGATGAAGGGAGAATCAGCCAGCAGTTAAATCAGCTTAGCTACCACAGAGCTTTAGCCACCCCAAAATGTGTGGGAAGGGAGGCAGGAAAGCTTTTACTACTTGTTGGGGCAAGGAATCATTAACTGGTCAGATATATCTGTGTGATGAGGAATCGGTCACATATTCCAGGAAGGCATGCAGTGTGGTTTTAATTAATAGAAAGGGGAATACTCTCTCATGAAAGAAAATAAAGCATCTTTGGGGCAGAAATATCACACTGGTTCTGTAGCATGGGAGTTTCATCACTAATGTTGGTATAGGATGTTCCAGCTGCTCATTCCTGTTGCAGTATGTTGGCTGTGCTGAGAGCTTTTATGACTTCCTTGCTAGATTATTAGAATAATAATGCTTGAAAGTAATTTTCACAAAGGAGCAAGAATGAGCAAACAGAGAGGGAACAGAGAAACTTTTTAAGCTAGTGTTGCCATGAAAGTTTACCTGATTTTGGAAGTTTGACCTCTGGTACAGTATTATTGGTTAAACTAGAGTTTGCTGTTGTGTAGGGTGTGCTGTGTGCTTGTTACATGCTGCCTTGAGGCAGAGGTGTATAGCGGTATGCTCAGCTTGAAGGTAGTCAGTTCCTCTGGTGCCCCTTGAAGCATGGTGTCTAGTGCAGTGTTGGCTACTAGAAAATGGAGTAGACCTGTATTAAATGTAAATGGCAAGTTTTTGGTAATTGCAGGCTTCAGGGGCGGCTTCTGTGGGAAGAGGCTCAGGGCTGCCCTGTGTTGGACACAGCCAGTTGCAGAATGCTCCGGCAGACCAAGCTGAACCCATCACCCTTGTGTGTGATGCTTCTGCGAAAATATATTTAAGGAAGGGTGGGAAACACTGGAGTAAGGCGTGGGGAGTGTAGAACAAAGAGAGAGAATACCAAGATCAGGGAAGGAAGAGGAGGAGGTTCACCATGGCAGAGCAAGATATCCCCTGTAGAGGGATCACTGTGTACTAAGCATGACCCCGACACCCCTGCACCACTCAGACTTGGGGGGTAGAGGAGTCTGGAGAGAAGGAGTGAAGTTGAGCCTGGGAAAGGGGGAAAGAAATGTGTTTGTTTAATGTTTGCCTTTTTTATTCCTTCTGCCCAAATCAATATGTAAGTATTTATTTTGTTTGGCAATAAATTAACTTTGTCAAGGAAGGCTATTTTGTCCATAGTAGTAACTGGTAAGAAATCTCCCTGTCTTTATCTCAACCCATGAGCTTTTTTGTTCCTGTTCTTTGTTTTCTCCCCTGCCCCACTGAGAGCAGAGAGTGAGCAAGAGCTTGGATGGGTGTTTAGCAGCTAGCCAAGCTAATACACAAGATAAAAAACAATATAGAGTGAAACGCTGGGTTCTGAGGTCTCAGTGTCTGCCTTACACATGCTTCACGGGGTTACTTTGAACTAGGACTAGTCTGGCCTTGTGGCCTGTTCAAGACTGGAGTACATCAGGCACATTTCCAAAGCAAGAAACTTGGTGCCATCCTTCCCCCAAAAAAGATGTGGCTGCTGCAGTCTGTGCGTATCACTTTTAAGATGTTTAAATGATGCTATGATCCAGACTTCTAGAGGGCATCTAGTTCTTCCATGCTGTAGGATACCATGAACATACTCTCAAAATATGTTCAGTATGTTTGAGATGTTTTAAAACCTTGGGTACTGGATTTTGAAAGGAAATTAGGTGTTTGCTAAAGTTGTCAGAGATGTAGGATATTGGGTAGTTAATTCCCATGGAAATTTAAGTGATGATCGTGTTTTATATTCTCTATTGAAGACAAAATATCTTTCTTCAAGATTATTTAGGGCAGCTATCTTTTTAGTGCTTCCAGCAATTCATTTTCAGTGTTTCTATCCAAACACAAGGCTGCATTTTTTCTGTGTGGTGATTATTGTTTGGAATGCCCTTTTCTGTCTTAGAAGTCTGAAGTTTTGTGCTATTTTAGCAACTTCAGTGACTCTCTAAATAATTAGCTGTGTATAAAATGGAAGCTTGAACGTGTCTCCAGTTGCTAAAAAAAAAAAAAAAAAAAATCAAAGTTTTGTAAACAGACTGAAATTCTGGAATGTTTGTTGGTACCGATAGTGTAAAATGACAGCTTTTGAGTATTTTTCAAATTACAATGTAAAGTATCAGACTGTGTGCTAAGCAAGTTAAATGAAACACCACATTTTTCTCCGTATTTCTGGTTGTATAACAATACCTTTGATGCAGCTGGCAGGGAAACTTTTAAAGCTTGTGCTTTTAAACCTTGCTGTTCCATTTATTATTGCTGTTGTCATTAATGTTTAATTTTGAAAGAAATGCTGACAGAGAATTCGTAAAGAATGGACCAGAAAGTCATTTCTTCAGCCATATCAAGAAGAGAAAAATTAATAGATGAAGTGTTCGAAAAGGATTCAAATATAAAGTAAAATAGTCCAGCAATCAAAAGACGACAGTTCAGTTTAGATTCTAAGACTTTGTCTTGCATAAGGGTATGTTCTTTTAGCTAAATTTTGTGTACTAGTGAAGGAGACTGTACTAAATATGTGATACATAACCATTAGTAAATGTCACCTCTTGCTGCTTAAAGCCGACTTACTCCATTGGCAGATTCTAGACTTGTCCTGAAGCTCTTTTAGGTGTTTGGAATATGAAAGGCTTATTTTGATATGGGTTGTGCAGGACCTTTGTTACTACTTGACATGGATAAAATACTCAGCAGAGGCTTGGAAAACTTAACAGAAGGTAGCAAATAGTTTATACAATTTTATCTTTAGAATGGTAAGTTGCAGTTAATGTGGTGGTGTACATGATAATAATGGGATTTTTCTTAGGAAATCTTCAGTCACCTGCTTGCACCTACTGCACGGTATCAGTAGGTACTTGGGGTTTAAATTACCTCCTGAGGAACATGTGGATTAAATTTAATTCAGTCTGGTAAAAGCATTTGATGAAGAATTGAGTAGATGATGATGATGTCATTTTTTTTTTAAGTGAAAACAATGAAATATATGTGCCATCTCTGCCTTTTCTCCTCTCTCAAACTTGACTAGTTTTGACAGTGGGTCACAGTCCAAATGGACTTTGGAATCCGTCGTCTCTTTTCTGCCCTGTGGCTTTGCTGAATCAATGTGGTATTTACTCATCTGCCTTTTTATACCTAGTTTTCTTCTTCCTTAATAGGTCTACTGTTAAACAAGTCCCTGCTGTTTTTAAAATAGGACTTTGTTCTGCTCTTAGCCCCCAAGTCGCCTGTTCTGTGACTTCTGTTCATTTGTTTTCCTGTTTGGAGATTTTATTTTCCACTTTCTCCTTCCTCTGCTGCTGGTGCTCAGTCTGTGAGCAATTGCTTCACTCACGCAATATTACACAAAGGAACAAGGTAAATGGCAGTATATATTTGCTTCCTCACAGTTCTGCTTCCCTTTAAAATATAAATAAAGTCCACAGAAATTAATAAATGGTGAAAATAAAGTATTTTGAACACATTTTTTTACCCATAAATAAGCAGAACTTTTCTGTAGTTTCCTATGGGCTTTCCAGCTTGCTTTCTGTCTTTAAGTGGGCAACAAATACCCGGGTGAAATGTGGTAGCATTAAAGTCGTTATACAGTATAAAAGACAAAACAAAAGCACTATATTTTCTGGAGATCATAATCATTCACAGAATCCAATAGCTTTCCATTCTCTTACGCTGTCCATCAGTATGCTTACCTGTGATCCTTTTTAGGAAGGATTGTATGTGTACTTCAGTGAAAGAGAAGGAGAACCTCACTACCTAGAAAAGAAGTGGTAATAATTTAGTGTGGAAACAATGTCTAAGTGTGGAGCATTACAATATAATTTCAGGAGTTCCTCTGCATGAAGGCAATATAAAAACTGTACATGAATATTTTCAGTCGTGGAATACATACTCCTGTTTGCTTACTTGATAGAACTCTGTATGAAAGACAAATTTTACATTAATTTCTTTATCTAAATTTATTCTGCATCAGTGAGAGACAGTTATTTGCTTTTTTTTTTTTTTTTTGCTGCACTGTTTGCACTTCCTACCATGACTTATATAATGGTTTCTAAGAGGTTGCTCTGCTCATTTTGCTTTTAGATTATATTTGCAAGGATGTGAGGGAAGAAGCACGTAATGCAAGTGTAATGTGAAAGTTCTATTAAGAAAATCTGCATTTGGAATCTGAAAATTTTTCTTGTATTAAAATTTATTAAAATTCAGTTATTTCCAAATTGTGAGCATTTCTTCTGAATTTATAGATGACTAAAAGATTGGAAGTCTAGCATAAATCTGAGTAACCTGTTAAACAGTTCACATGAAAGAATGTTTGTCTCACTGCTTGTATGTTTCAATGTTATTATTCATGTTAGAAATGTAATAAGGCACATATGAAAATAGTGCATTTTATATTTCTTTCTAGTGTAGCACAAAAATATAGTGAGCATTCTCAAACCAAGAAACCATATTTTTATTTTCCCATAAATACATATGTAGGTCATTATTGAACAACAAACTATTGTATGGGAAGAGAATAGAAAAGTAAAATGTCTACTTCAGAATACAGAGTGATATCTTTCCTCTCTTCTCAAATTATCATCTGTGCTATTTATTCAGGATTTTGCTATTTTTCTAGAATACTAGTGGTAAGTTAAAAGAAAAAAGTTTAAGGATTATTAAATAACAAAAATACTAAGTAGTTTCAACAAAGAAGGAAAACTTTCAGTGTGGTTTGGTTTTTCTCATTTCTATACTAGCAGATGGATTGATTTGTGATCAGAAAAAGTAAAAATGTTGTTTAAAAACAAAATCTCTCAAGCTTTGAGAGATGCCACAGTGGTTTCTGCTCTTTCTTTATTCACAGCTGTTTCTGCTTTTCTCCCTCTTTTATAGAACAGACATGCAAGCTAATACATGCTGGTTAAAATTTATGCCAGTGTCTTTTCATATATTGTGATTTTAAAAAAAAAAAAAAAAAAAAAAAACCAAAACTAAAAAATCACTATTAAAGAAGTAAACTGCAAGAAATGTAAACATAAGAAAAAAACTTCTTTACCTATGGGGGTGGTTAGATACCACTATAGGTTTCCTAGACAGGTTGTAGAGTCTCCATTCTTGGAGGTGTTCAAAACCCAACTGGATGTGGTTCTGGCAACCTGCTCTGGTTGACAGTCCTTTGAGCCAGAGGGATCGGACTAGAGACATCCAAGTTTCAATAGTTCTGTAGTGTGGTAAAAGAGCCTGTCTTCTGTATTTGGAGATAATTTCACAGTGATGTTGGACATGTAGGATGAAAATCTTGGTGCAGTCTGCATATTTTCATTAAAGGAACTTATTACCTCATGGTTCTTCAGATTATGACCAAGGAAATTTTTTTTATTATAGGTCAGATCAAGAAAGCTTATTAAGTTCTGTGTGTTTATATTTTGAGATCTGTATGAGTTTTTTAACTTAATTTCACACGTAAATTATGAAGGAGAATCATTAAATATGAACTTGTCAGTGTTCTTTATTCAGATAAAATAATTTATTGGAAATTTCAGATGTGTGCATGTTTCCAAACATTGTGTTCTAATGGTTTTCTTTTTTGTTTGTTTTTATTCAACAGCTTGATTATATAGCTAATACACTACCTTATTATCTTCCACAGATCTGAAGAGGGAAGCGAGTATTTGTCACATGCTGAAGCATCCTCATATTGTTGAACTATTAGAGACATACAGCTCAGATGGAATGCTTTATATGGTCTTTGAGTTGTAAGTTTCTCTCTTTGATTTTACCTTTCTTTGTTGTCATTTGCTAAATAAAATCTTAAAAGTATGTCTGCTTCCACTTGCTTGTTTTGTAGCTCGGAAGTCTTGAGCGCTATGAAAATGTTTCTGGCAGGTAAAGGTTGTCCCAAATGAAAAAAAAAGTTGTCACAGTGGCTACATAGCTAACATCAGGCTGATTCTTTATAGCATGCTTTCTAAGGGCAGACCTGTTGTCCACTGATGTCTGCTGTGTCCCTAATAGGGTATGTGAGAATGAGTTTAAAATCTTCTGATAATAGTAATATCTGGGTAACTGATGGTATTCTGTTCCAGTTGTGAAGTTTGGTTTGTTTTGATTTGGTCTAAATCACTACATTCCTTTGAGGGAAAATTATCAGTTCTTCTTGAGTTGGATTTTACCTAATTGTGAAGGACAAAACCAGACATGCAGAATGCTAATTTGTGCATCTTCCAGATTCAATCTTCCTTCTCTTCTTTTTGTGTTCCCCACATATGCATTCCTAGTGTGTATGGGGATATGTGTTTATACCTCTTTAATTTCTCTGATCTTTCTGCATTATGTTTTCTGATGCATTTGGCCTGCTTACGTTGGAGCAAGCCACATCACGCCAGTGTGTTAGGTTGAATTGGCATGTCCACTAGAGACAAATATTTGACTTGAGATATGCACTTAAAAATAATTCTTATATGTTAGTTATACCATTGAGGTAGAGAAAAATTTGGGTGGTAACAGCAAAAAAAATGATACACAGCTGAAAATTGTTGCTTGAAAGTCTTCTGCTTTTTTTTCCAGGTGAGCTTATAATTTATGATTGTATGAAATAATTGTTTTATACTTTCCTTTCTGTAAGTTTTGATTCAATACTGACTTGGTTTTTTATTTTGAAAATCCCAAAGCATGGACCAAGGGACTTTAATTATCCTATTATTAAATAATTATGTACACCTTGGGGAGACATACCCTGATAATTAACAAGATTTTGAACTGGGAAAAAAAGTTTTGCTTCTATTTTACAATGCTGGTAGCTCAGAAACATGAGACAAAAGCAGTAATTATTTTTTAATGACAAGCCTATTATAATTTATGTTTGTATACATAAAAAGTAAGTCTGAACAGTTAGGGTTACTACACAAACACAGTACCTGACTCCAGGTCACATGAAAGAAGGAAATAAGAGGCTAAATTATTTGAAGGATAATAATTCTTTACCATCTCATATGTCCTTGTCTCCTTTGTAACACTGCAAGACATCACTCTTTTGTATCAAACAATGATAGAAAATGAGACAGTAGGAGCACCTGTGCTCAAAATGTATCAGGGAATGGAAGAGTTGTGGACTCAATGTGTTATGCTGGAGGGGATACTTTGGTGAAGTAGTTCAACAGAAGACTAATGTTTGCTGTGGAGTAAGACTGCATTGTCTGAGTTTGATTGTGTTAGTGCCATACTGTATAATTGTGACCATGATAAGAAACTTGTAGTTAGTAGAAAAGCATCTGTTTGTGTTTGTAGGTAACTTATTTTCCCTGGTACTGCCTCCTGGTTGGTATGCTATTATTATAGCAAACTCAACTGCTTTGCAACTAAGTTCTTTCTACAGTGATAAAAGATATTTTATTAGGGTCTAGTTGTTCTGAAATGACCAAAAAGTGGAAGACAACACAAATCTGCAAGGGAGATACAAGCCCAGGTGGTGATGGGCTACTTGAGGACTGGCAGATACTTTGCGTGAAAGTTAATTCAGGTCCAGCACAGGATATGCATGCAATAACCAAACTTAAAACTTTGTGCCATCAGTTGTACGTAAATGATGCATAGGTCTACTGCTGTTTCCTAAGCTGTGAGCTATGTGGAGCAGCTGCTAAAATGACCCTGAATATCCTGCCAAATCTATACTTAAGAAGTACAAGTTAAATAAGCAAATACAGCATATATCTGATAACAAAAGATTGTACCATTCAGGAAAAAATACAATCTGTGCCCAAACTTCTGCTACAATAAACATTAAAAAAAAAATCAAGTCACAATTCATAGAAGCACTGATGAACGTGAATAGAAGCAATGAAGTTGAACACCAAAAAATCAGCTATGTTTTTAACCACTATTTACACACAAATTCAAGCATTCTTTAGAATGGGGCCATTGTGTCATGTTACCAGTACGTTGCCACTGGGTGCTGTTGTACTACACTGCATAGAAGCAGTTTGCCATAATAGATGAAGTGCATGTGTAGAGTAAGAACCCTCCCCCAAACCCCCACCAAAAGGAGCTCTGGGGAGCACCAGCCACCAGGAGCACTGCCAGCAGGGCAGGCAAATGGGGCATGGCATGTCAACCAGGGTGTGGCACAGGAGGGCACACAGGGAGGGCACCTCTTCGAGGGAGGGGCAATCTGCTGGCCGGGTAGGAGACTTGAAGTACAGAACCAGGTGGTTCTGTGACCGTCTGCACAGGTGAGGGGCTCTTATCCCACGTGACCCTCAAGGCAGAATGGTGGGCACCCGTCTGAGAGAAAAAGCTGCAGCTCCAGCTGGGGTATCTGCACCACCTACCCCAGCAGTGGCCAGTGCCTCCACCCAGACAGAGCTGCTGAAGGGACAAGGCTGCGGTGCGGACCTTGGACTGCAGGAAGTACCCAGACCTTTCTCCTGGGGCAGGGACAGGTGGTGGACCTGCCTGCAAAAGGTGTGCCCAGGTGGAGGACCTCCTGCAGAAGGTAGCTGAGCTGCAGGAAGTGGTGAGAAGGCCGCGTAGCATCAGGGAGACTGAGGAGTTAAATAGCTGGTTCCAAGTGCAGTCTGCAGTGGACACGCAGCCCACAGCTAAACAGCCAAAAACTCCTCCACCAGCACACACAGAAGGGAGGTGGGCCTAGAACGCAAACGGATGGAAGCTTGCAGTAGCAAGGACCAGCAGAGCAGGAAGAGGCTTCCCCCAAAGCCTGAGGTGCCCTTGCAGAACTGCTTCATCTTTCTGCAGACTGAAGAGGAAAGACCTATCATATTAGGAGAGACGCTGCAGCTGAGTAAGGCATCCTAGTCTGCTCCCCGTATAACAACCAGTGCAACTAAGAAAAAGCAATAGGTGATAGTACTAGGTGACTCTGTTCTGAGAGATAGAGACACCCATTTGCCAAACTGGCCCACTCTAGAGAGGTGTGCTGCTTACCAGGGGCTCGTATCAGGGATGTCACTGAGAGACTGACAAGCCTTGTACAGTCCACTGACTATTATCTGCCGCTGTTGTTTCACGTGTTCACCAGTGACACAGCCAGGAGAAGACTGAGGAGTGTGAAGAAGGATTACAGAGCCCTGGGAGAGGCAGTAACGGACTCTGCAGTGCAGGCAGTTTTTTCATCAATCCTCCCAGTTAAAGGGAGGGAGTTTGAAAGGGCCAGTCAGATCTGGCAAGTTAACAAATGGTTATAGGACTGGTGCCACAGACAGAGGTTCAGCTGCTTAGAGCATGGCAACTCACTTTGAGAAGCCTGGTCTTGGGGGCTGATGGGTTCCATCCGTCAGAGAAGGGGAAGAGCATCTTTGGTCATAGGCTTGACAAGCTGGTAAAGAGGGCTTTAGAGTTACCAGGGAAGAGGAACCTCAATCCATCCAGCAAATGCTCAAGCCACACCACCCAAGTCACAGCAGGAAAAGGCAGAGACTGGGAGAATGAGGAACCACCCACTCTAGGAGAAGATTAGGTTTGAGACCATCTCAGCAACCTGAAAGTGCACAAGTCTGTAGGAGCTGATGAGATGCATGTGCAGATCCTGAGGGAACTGGTGGATCAAGTTGCTAAGCCATGATCCATCATATTTGGGAAGTGGCAGTCTGAAGTTGCCACTGACTGGAAAAGGGGAAACATAACCCCCATTTGAAAAAAGGGAAATAAGGAAGATTGGAGATCTACAGGCCAATCAGTCTCACCCCTGTACCTGGGACGATCATGGAGCAGATCCTCCTGGAAACTATGCTAAGGCCCATGGAAAATAAGGAAGTGATTGGTGATAGCAACATGGCTTCACTAAGGGCAAGTCGTGCTTGACAAATGCTGGTGAATAAGGGAAGAGCAACTGACATCATCTGCCTGGACTTGTGCAAAGCCTTTGACATTGTCCTGCATGACATCCTTGTCTCTGAATTGGAGAGACGTGGATTTGACAGATGGACCACTTGGTGGATAAGGAATTGGCTGGATGGTCGCACTCAGAGTTGCGGTCAATGGCTTGATGTCCAAGTGGAGACTGGTGATGAGTGGTGTTCCACAGGGGTCAATATTGAGACTGCCGCTGTTTAACATCTTTGTTGGAGACATGGACAGTGGGATTGAGTGCACCCTCGGCAAGTTTGCTGTTGACACCAAGCTGTGTGGTGCAGTCGACACGCTGGAGGGAAGGGATGCCATCCAGAGGGACCTTGACAGGCTTGAGAGGTGGGCCAATGCAAACCTCATGAAGTTCATCAAGGCCAAGTGCAAGGTCCTGCATGCGAGTCAGGGCAGTCCCAAGAACATACAAAGGCTGGGCAGAGAATGGCTTGAGAGCAGCCCTGAGGAGAAAGTCTTGGGGGCATTGGTTGATGAAAAGCTTAACATGAGCTGGCAACGTGTGCTTGCAGCCCAGAAAGCCAACCGTATCATGGACTGCATCAAAAGAAGTGTGACCAGCAGGTTGAGAGAGGTGATTCTGTCCCTCTACTCTGCTCTCATGAGACCCCCCCTGGAGTACTGCATCCAGCTCTGGGGCCCACAACATAAGAAGGATGTCAAGCTGTTGGAGGGAGTCCAGAAGAGGGCCATAAAGATGGTCAGAGGGCTGGAGCACCTCCGGTATGAGGACAGGCTGAGAGAGTTGGGGTTGTTCAGCCTGGAGACCTTATAGCAGCCTTCCAGTACTTAAAGGGGGCTACAGGAGAGATGGGGAGGCACTCTTTATCAGGGAGTGTATTGATAGGGCAAGGGATAATGGTTTTAAACTGAGAGAGAGTAGATTAGATTAGATATTAGGATGTGAGTGTGATGAGACACTGGAACAGGTTGCCCAGGGAAGTTGTGGATGCCCCAACCCTGGAGGTGTTCAAGGCCAGGCTCGATGAGGCTTTGAGCAACCTGGTCTAGTGGACGGTGTCCCTGCCCTAGAGCTAGATGATCTTTAAGGTCCCTTCCGACCCAAAACGTTCTATGATTCAATGAAGCAGAAAAATTTGGCAGAGCAACTGAAGTTCAGAGCATTGAGACATTGATGCATTGAATTTTTTTAATTTGTTATAACTTTAATTATCACAGGTTATTAAATTGAATATAACTCTGGAATAAACTTTATGGAGAAGCTGCAATTTATCACCAGCTTTGTGCAGAATAGTAGAAAGGTGCACAGTAGCACTGATCAGAGCTATAGAAAGAAAACATTAATGCAAAGGACTGAGATCCAGGCACAGTTCTGCTAAAAATAGGGAAGAATGAGCAGTAGAATATAGGAAACTGAGGGACATAAGTTTGTACTGATATCCAAAACAATTCAGCTGTAGTCGTGTTATCTGTTAACTCCCTGTTCAGAGTTGCTTTAGCTGGCACTTCCGGTGTCAATACCATAAACTGTGACAGTTAGTTTATGTGGCTTTCATGAGTGCCCTCTACTGGTATCAGATGATTCTCAGATTATGAGTGTGCTGTAATTTTTCCAACTTTTTTTAGATCTTCCACTTGTGTCTTCAGCATGTATACATCTCTGTGTGTTTATTTTAGTGGCTTTTAACTTATCTTAGTATTTTTATTTTTATGGTTTTCACATGCCTAATGCTGGTAAGTCCTTACAAAACCTTGAGACTTCCTGCACTTTCATTTCATTAATATCTCAAAACTTTAATGCTCTTATATCACATAAGCCTTTCAGTTTCTGCAAAGACATCTTTTAAGTGGTTATGATATTGCTGAGTTTTTAGTCTGTTACTGCACTAAATTTCCTGACGTTTATTATGACTGAGGCTGCCTCTTGCTTTTGAGGCCTCAGCTAGATAAAAGTCTCATAATATTTTCAGATAAAGTTCAGCATCATTGGAGTAATACAAGCCCTATTTATACATGAAGAAAAATCTACTCTTAAAATAAAATTTTATTTTGAAAAAGTAGTCAAAGTCAGATTAAAATACATCTGCTGCATATTTGTGCTTCCGAGATCAACAGAGTCCATCTTAATGAAATAAAACTTTCAAAAATTACAACTCACAGTCTGTAGCAATTTTTAATATGAACATTTAATTTAATCTAATTGGAAAATATTTGAAAAAATACAAACTGACACTTACTGTTAGAAAATTTAGATGAAAAATGCTGGTATGCATAAGTGAGAGGTAGAAATACATGTTAAAGACCATTCTAATTATAAACACTTTAATAGAAAAGTTAGTGTAAAGGAATGACACTCTTGGCTGAGTGTCTCAGTAACTGTTGATACTGCTAAAAATCTTGAGTGCCTCTATATCTTTACTCATCTGAAGTTTATAACAAGTCAGAGTGAAATTAGTCTTATAAAGCGTTATGCTGCTTCATGAGAATGACATCTCTGAAGTTTTGGTAGTTGATCATACATTTTGTATGTTCTGCAGAGCTTGGTGTTGCTGAGATTTCACTTCTTTTTCCCATCTAGCTGAAATAAATTGCTGTGAGGAAGCATTGAAAGGGAGATTGACATGAGGGGTTTTTTCCAGTGAGCTAGCTAAATCCAGATTTATGCTGTTCTCATTGAGTCTGACCCTGTTGCTGCTATGCAGTACGATGTATAGTGCAGCACAGTATGTTCTCTGTCTGAGTGGTATTTAGCTATGTTCATTTTCATACAGCTAGTCTGTATACTAGACAGAAAAACTACTGGGAAAAAAAAACCTACAGAGTAATATATGGATGCAGTGATGAGCAGTCGTGGCTTGGCAATATAGTTTTCAATTTGTGGGGCTTGTTAAATCCAAAGATGGCACCAGGTGCTGAAATAACTAGCCAGGAAATTTTTTTCCACCTACTTAGGCGAATGTGCATTTCTTTTGGTCACCAGTCTTTCCTACAGTTGTCAGTGCTCTATCCACATGGTAGTGTATTTGCATGGGGATACCTTTTGGATGCATTTGTGTATTAAAGCTTCTGCACATTGCTTGTGACTCGCTAAGCAGAAGTTTTGCAATGCAGGTGCGTAACAAAGCAAAAGTGATTGTATGCTTATATTCTGGATAGCTTACCAAAATGGCCTGATAATGTTGGCTTTCTAGATACTTTGCCAATTCTTCCTTTCCCCCTGCCTCCACAACCACTTGAGTCTTTGGTGGAGAGGAAAAAGAAAAGGTGTGAAAGCTGAAAATTCATGTTACAATTTGGTATTTTTGCAGGTGCCTTGTTAAGCATGAATTATAATATGTGATTTTTATTGTTCCTGTTAAGTCTTGTTACTCTCTCCTTATTGCATCAAGCAATTAACATTTTTAGATATAAATCTGCCTTAAGTTAATGTAATGGTTCAGGCCCAGACAGCAATACACACCACACAGCCACTTGCTCACTCCTCTCCACCCCAGTGGGATGAGTAGCTGAATCGGAAGAAAACGGGTAAAAGCTCGTGGGTTGAGACAAGGACAGGGAGGGATCACTCACCAGTTATCATCACAGGCAAAACAGAATCAACTTGGGGGAAAAAATCCATTTAATTTTTTGCCAATCAAATTGAGAGGGACCTTGACAAGTGTGAGAGCTGGGCCCATGCAAACCTCATGAAGCTCAGCAAGGCCAAGTGCAAGGTCCTGCATGCGAGTCGGGGCAGTCCCAAGAACAAATAAAGGCTGGGTAAAGAATGGCTTGAAAGCAGCCCTGAGGAGAAGGACTTGGAGGCGTTGGTTGATGAAAAGCTTAACATGAGCTGGCAACGTGTGCTTGCAGCCCAGAAAGCCAACCGTATCCTGGGCTGCATCAAAAGAAGTGTGACCAGCAGGTTGAGAGAGGTGATCCTGCCCCTCTACTCTGCCCTCATGAGACCCCACCTGGAGTACTGCATCCAGCTCTGGGGCCCACAACATAAGAAGTACATGGACCTGTTGCAGCAAGTCCTCCCATATGAGGACAGGCTGAGGGAGTTGGGGTCATTCAGCCTGGAGAAGAGAAGGCTCTGGAGAGACCATATAGCAGCCTGGACTGGGCTAGAGGAAAGATGGTGAGGCACTCTTGATCAGGGAGTGTAGTGATAGGATGAGAGGTAACTGTTATAATCTGAAAGAGGGCAGATTTAGGTTAGATACTAGGAAGAAATCTTTTCCTTTGAGGGTGGTGAGGCACTGGAACAGGTTGCCCAGAGAAGGATGCCCCAACCCTGGAGGTGTTCAAGGCCAGGTTGGATGAGGCTTTGAGCAGCCTAGTCTAGTGGGAGGTGTCCTCATTCTATGAATGAGAAATAAACCCAAATGTTACAAACACCTTTCCCT
>NW_010133672.1:1242-6184 GCF_000699245.1 Pterocles gutturalis | reverse complement strand
AGCACCAGCCTGCGCCGGGGGAGGCACGGGGCGGTCAGCGGAGCGGAGACCGGGCAGCAGCTGGGGAACGAGCGGCTAAAAAGGGACTTTGTTCTCCCTCTGTTGGTCACGTAGCCATGTGGGAACACTGGATTGATTCACCGGCAGCGCTATCGGCACATACCAGGCTTGACAACAGCTGGGAGCCGTGTGGCTGGACCCAGAACAGCCCCGGGAGCTGGCTGCGGGGAGTCAGGGCTGTCGGATCCGCTCCTGCCCTGGAGGCTCCCGGCGTGAGGGAGGGAGCGCAGGGGCCTGGGTGAGCTCCTGAACTGCAGACTGAGCCGTCTGAAGGGGGTGGGTTCAGGAGGAAAGCTGCAGCATGCGGCGCTCAGCAGCTGACTGCTCAGATGTGATGCCATGGGCTTGTCCACACTTGACAGCAACCTGTGCTAAAGAAGGGTGTGATTTTGCAAGTGGAAAACTCCATATTTAGGAATAACCAGGTTAAACCAAACAGAAGGAAGATACTCTTGTTCTGGAGTTAGCGCTCCACGAGCCTCTTGTCTGAGGGGAGACAAGGGGCAATGAGAGACGGCTGATCGGCAAACCCCCGACACCTCTGTCGCTTGTGAAACGCTGACGGCCAGGCAGAGCATTGGCTCACAGGCCGTCGGGAGGAACGTGCCCCTGGCCCAGGGCCGTGCTGGTGGCTGCACGGGTCCCCGAAGGGCTGCGTGGCAGGTGGGACCCCTCAGGGCTCTGGCGTGACAGGGGATGTGCACCCCCACAGCGTGAGCATCATCCTGTTCTTGGTGGAAAATCAAAACTTTTCATGCTAAAAAGTTCTCTCTGGGTACTCATTGACACGTTGCTTCCCAGCCAGGAGGCAGACAGTGGGAAGCTCCGCTGCATGCTGACGTGTCTGGGTTCCTCTGAGCGGTGCCCCAGTGCTCCAACCGTTCCACCTGGGTACAAGCCTGAAGCAAGGTTCACCCCAGGCCCCGCATGCATGGGGGCTGCTTTGTAAGCGCGTTTGGCCACCGAGCAGGCGCGGCAGCCCTCGGGGCTGGTGCTGACCCAGCGTCTCGGCTGGTCTCTCAGCAGGTGAAGGAGGCCCTCAGACCGGCACCATGACGGAGTGCTTCGACTGCGACAACTGCAAGGAGTCCTTGTACGGGCGCAAGTACATCCAGATGGACAATGGCCCCTACTGCATCCCCTGCTACGACGCCCACTTCGCCAACACCTGCGATGAGTGCAAAGAGCTGATCGGCCACGACTGCAGAGTGAGTATGGGACCCCGCGGGCGGGCAGGGCAGGTCCTGGGGCGGCCGGTGCCCTCCTCACCCCGGTGTCCTCCCCAGGAGCTGTACTACGAGGATCGCCATTACCACGAGCACTGCTTTCGTTGCTTCCGCTGCGACCGCTCTCTGGTGACAAGGCGAGGATCTGCTGTGCAACGACTGCTACTGCAGCGAGTTCTCCTCCAAATGCATCGCCTGCGAGAAGACAGTCATGCCAGGTAGGGGCAGGCAGGCTCGAGCACTGCGGTTTGTTACTGGTCCCAGCGGCGTCGGCCAGGGCTGCAGGGTCCAGAGCTGGGCTCCTGCTCTCCTGCCCCGTGTCACTGCAGAGCTGGGGTGGGCACTTTGCGTGGCAGGCCAGCAGGATCCTGGGCTGCCATCACCGCATTGCAGCCCTGCCTGTCGTTTCCATGGGGAAGTGAGCTGGGGAGGAGGTAACAGAGGGTTTCCTGGGCTTTTCTGGTGTGCGCTGATGAGAACAGAAGGAATGACTGAAGGCGTGTGAGCGTCTCTGGAGACGGCCTGAGGCAAAGGAGTGTCTTTGCTTGGCCGTTCTGGCACCATCTCCAGATGTGGGTTACAACAGGCGTCTCTGCCGCAGCCTGTGTGCCGGCGCTGGGGGCATGTTCCCGCAGCCCTCCCCCGCGGCTGTGGGGTGGGCCTGGGCCCCCCTCTCCAGCTGCCTGCGGTCCTGGGGAGGCAGGCACGGGGCCTGCTGTGCAGGACCGTGGTTTAATTGCTCAGCCTCCCATGTGCCCTGTGCGTGCTGCTCCCTCCTGTGACTGTGAACGGCTCTCTCTGCAGGATCCCGTAAGCTGGAGTACAACGGACAAACCTGGCACGAGCACTGCTTCATATGCAGCAGCTGCCAGCAGCCCATCGGGTCACGGTCCTTCATCCCAGACCAGAAGGATTATTACTGTGTCCCCTGCTACGAGAGCAAGTTCGCTCCTCGCTGCACTCGCTGCAAAAAGGTACATCCAGCCCGACAGCCCAAAGACCCTGAGTTCTCTGGCCCAGGGACGCCTCCCCCACTCCTGTCTGAGCCCCACCAGAGCAGGGCTCAGGCACCAGCACCCCGGCGAGCTGCTGGTTGGGCCCGTTTCCCACACCCGTGTGTCAGCAGCGTGTGCTCTCTTCCGCAGACCCTGACCAAGGGAGGAGTGACTTACCGGGATGAGCCGTGGCACAAGGAGTGTTTCGTCTGCACGGGCTGCAAGACCCCCCTGGCCGGCCAGCAGTTCACCTCCCAGGATGACAACCCATACTGCATCAAGTGCTTCGGGAACCTCTATGCCAAGAAGTGCAGCGCCTGCACAAAGCCCATCACAGGTGAGCAGCACGGCTCTGCTTACAGGAGCTTCTGCAGAGGGACGTGACCCACCTGCCCTGCTCCAGACGTGCGGTGACTGCTCTGGGTGAAGTGGTCCTAGGGCCAATTGTGTCCCTTCATCTGCATCTTTCAAAGCAGGGAACTGTGCCCCTTGGGACAAATTCCCTCTGCCCAGGGGTAAAGGCTCCCAAAGTGACAGCATGATCTCCTGTCTCTAGCTTGCCTTGTTCGAGGCTGGTTGCCCCATCCTGTGCAGAGATTGCTCACAGGCAGGGACAGCCAGAGGCTTTCAGCTGTAGCTGGAGCAGCAGCTGCTGCAGGAGAGCCTGGACCTGTCGCACCTGCCTGAGACAGGGGAAGCAGGGGGTCTTCTTCTGCAGAACCCCCCCAGAGGGTCTCTCCTCCCTCCTGTCCTCCCCCACTTTCCCTTTGCAGCTCATGTCTCTTGCTGCGGGAAGGCGAAGCCATGACTCAGCTGGTGACTCAGAGGATGACTCTGGTTGGGGATGGGACAGCTCCCGGGCACCCCCCTTCCCATCCGGCCCTTATCAGTTGGTTGCAGTCCTGGGGAGAAAGGGGTCACAGCCCCCGAGTCCCAGACTGCTGGCAGAGGAAGGAAGCTGCCCGTGGAGCCTCGGCAGGGGCTGGGCCAGCTCTTCCCAGGATGTCACCAGCAGCGTCCCTGGAAGGAGCCACTCCGGGCAGTGCTGCCAGGAGCTCCCCGGTCGCCGTGATGATGCAGCTCCTCTCCCTGCTCCTCTCTGGGGAGACAATGGGGATTCTGGTCTGAGGAACTCAGCCCTGCAAAACCTGGTGTGGAATAATTTTGTTCCTCTTCCCCCAAGAGCAGAGATCCGTGTTTCAGACGTACGCGGTGCTGGGGGGTGTGGGTGCTGCGGCGCAGCGCTGTGCACCAAGACCTGACTCAGAGATGAAAGGGCCAAGGCTCGGTCTGTGCGGAAGGCTTGTCCCGGCTCCCAGGGGTTCTAACGCTGCGCTCTGTCCCTCCCATAGGCTTTGGCGGTGGCAAATACGTCTCCTTTGAGGACCGTCACTGGCATCATAATTGCTTTAACTGTGCCCGCTGCAACACCTCGCTGGTGGGGAAAGGCTTCATCCCTGACAACGATGAGATCCTGTGCCGCGACTGCAGCAGCGACCTATGAGCCTCTGAGGACACCGTGGGGCAGGGGCTTTCTCTATTCTTCAGGGTCTTTGTGCCAGATACCCCAACAGCGTTTCAGGGGCAGGGCGCAAGGCACAGGAGATGGGGGCTGACCCCGAACCGCGGTGTGCCCCTCCCTGAAGGCTAGAGTACGCTATGCTATGGCTCTGTGCGGAGTCAAAGCAAAATAAAGTTGAAAAAGGAGCTTCAGGACCCCCCATTATTTACTCTTCCCTTTTGCTTCCTGTCTGACCAGGCACGAGCTGAGCCCAGGGCCACTGCTGAGCAAAGGGCAGCAGCAGCTTCAGCATCGGGCTGCTGGGTCTGCACGCTGGCAGCATGTGTTTGCTCCCCCTCGTTTCCCCATGTGCTTCCCTTGCTCTGTGTGATAGAAGGCAGCAGCTCCTGGTCCGTGCAGCGTGGCCGTGCTGGCGTGTGTGGCGATGGCTTTGCAGCGCAGCCTCTCCGTACGTGCACTGGCCTGTGTGACCCGGGCTCTCTGCCCCATTTGGGAGGTTTGAGGACATCAGGCTGGAGCATGGCCAGGAGAAGAGCGTGTGTCCTGCCAGATGGGATCCACCTCCGGATTTCTGTAGCACCTCACCGTTTGCCAGCCAGATCCTTTGCTCTGCTCATCTCCATGGAGGTGCTCTCACTCAGATGTGGACGAGGAGCTCAAACTGCTCGCAGGTACCGGGTGTTCTGCCCCCACCACCTCCCTGCCCCGTTCCCATCCATCTGTGTCATGATGTCCCACGCCTGCCTCTGCCATGTCCGAGCTGGAGCTGGTGGGTATCAGCCGCTGGTCCGCCCTGAGATGTCCCCGGCTGAGCCCCAGAGAAGGGGGTGCTGAAGGCAGAGGGCACCGAGGACTTTATTCCTGCTCCATCTCTCTCATGGGGGGACCGTGGGACGGGGGCTGCCTCACTGCACCCAGCGGCACAGGTCACACCAAAGACCTTCTGCTAATCCGGGGAGGGGAGCGATGCCCGCGGGCTGCGGCTGCGCTCGGTGGCTGCTGGGAGCGCTGCGGGGGGTCTGTGGGAGCACAGGGCTCCGGCACAGAGGTCAGCAAGGGGCATTTGGGGTGTCCACGACCTGCTCCTGCCAGGGCTGAGCATCCCCCCGTCCCGGTGGCAGAGCAGTGGCTCCCCCCGG
>NW_010133672.1:0-1226 GCF_000699245.1 Pterocles gutturalis | reverse complement strand
TGCTGTGTCCCAAAGGAGAAGCAGAGCAGAAGCGGGACCTGGGCTGTCCTGGGGAGGGGCTTTGGATCTCCCAGGTCCCTGCATTGGCCCTAATTCTGCCAAACAGGGCATCCTGAGCCATCCCAGGCTCACACAAGGGCTTGAGCTGTCCTTGCCCGATGGCTGAGCGGGCTGGGGGCCCCCGAGGCCCCCCCGCAGCGAGGTGCTCATGCTGCCTTGTCTCTACATCCCTTGCTGGGGCATTTCCCTGACCCTGCTTTCCTGCTTAGGCAGCCATGTGCTTTTCTAAAAGCGTCTTGTGTTATTTTTCTTTCCATTTGTACTCGTTTGTCATGAATATCTGTCATTTTGTAACCAACCGCAGGATGAGGGGGCTAGTCCCCCCCAGGCTTCACTTAGGAACAGAAAATGTTATGCATGTTGCAGTGTTATTAACTCTGTATGCAGATCCTTGATGAACCCTCATTTGAAAGCTTTGATGCAGGCAAATCAGAGTTTGTGTGTTTGCTATTCTGAGGAGCTTGGAGCGGTCTCTAGAAGGAAGTGTCCTAAACCTCAGCCTCCTGTGTATTTCCTATGGCTTTATATAATAAATGGTTTTAGTGACGCCCGCTCTCGTCTGTTTCTGAACAGCAGGCGCAGGGCAGAGCGCTGTCGGGATCGCTGTGGCTCTGTGCTCAGCCTTGTCCTTGCCCCCAGCCCCGTGCTGGGGACGGCTGATCCCCGCAACGCTCGTGCCTCCACCTCCCCAAACCACAGCCCAGCATCGGCTGCGCTAGTCCCAGGGGTTACGGCAGAGGAACAGCAGCTCCCTCGTCCTGCCGTGGGGCTGCCGTGGGTTCCTGGGGCTGAGGCTGTCTGTCTGTCCGTGCCTGCTGTCTGCCAGGCAGGCTGTTCTGCAGGACGGGTCTGAGCCAGTGCCGGTGCTGCCCGGGCACAGTGCCTCCGGTCTGGCTTCGGGCTGGGCTCAGCAGCAGCCAGGGTGCTGGATCGCTGCGATACCGAACTGTGTCCGGCTGTGCAGGCGGGCTGCTTCCCCCGAGATCCCCGCTCTCCAGCGCGCACGTGTGGGCTCTCGGCTCGGGGGTTTGGTGGGGGCCAGCCGGGGTAACGGTGGTCTCCTGGCAGCCTTCCCCACAGCGCTGCGTGCTCATTGCTCACTTTTATCAGCTGGGGAGCTGTTTGTTCCTCTAACATCTGAAACTCTTTTCACAGATTCCTTTACA
>NW_010133671.1:49989-60839 GCF_000699245.1 Pterocles gutturalis | reverse complement strand
ATGATTCTATGATTCTATGATTCTATCCTGTTCCAGGCTTCTGATGTCAAATCTAGACACAACTGAAAACATCTCTAGTATTACTGTTTGCTGTACATAATCTCTTGCTCAAAAGTAGTCAGTGCTCTTGGTGCTGTAAAAATGCCTGTGACAAATAATATGCCCAGTTGCCATCACTAATGTGTAGTCACAGCAAAAGCAGTTCTGCAAAGGTCGTATCTTTCATTAGTTTCATTCCCTTGGTTTGGAGGCAGTGGGCCACTCCTGTGGCATGGGTGTGTGGTGGCAAAGGTAACAGTCCAGTGAATGACTCATTGGCTTCATAATGCCTTCCTCTTCTATTTTTATTTGTATTAACTCTTACTTTCTGAAATTATGAAAAAATCAAATTAAAAAACATCCAAATTATAACCCCTTTGGTAGTCATGCTGAGGACTGTGTATTTCATCTGGGAAAGAATTTCTTAGTAGTTCACTGAATGTTAGTAGAGGACCAACACTTCAGTGCATTAGGAGTTATTTCTTGTTTCTGTCATCTTGTTTGCAGTGCTTAACTCTCTTGATTATTGTTGTATTCAGAATCTAAACTAAAAAAAGAACACCACTTCTACAGTGACTTCTTAAATTCCTTTACTGTATATAAATTAGGAGAAAATTTTCAGAAATTTTCAGGTTTTGTCTGTAATTTTTTTGATAATTTGTTTTGGTTTGCTCCAGACAAAAAAGAAATCATAGAAGTATTAGAATTTTTCTCACAACAGGAATTCTGATTTTTCAACCCAATTGGTTCTGTTGTTGCATTACTTACACGTAAAATCAAACTGCTACCAAAACACAGTCACAAATCAAACCACCCTCAGTGCTTTCCATTCTGTTTTGAGTAAAATCAATACCTAATTGGCTGAAAACCAAGATTAAGATAAAAAAAATGAAATGACTTGGTTCCCATCCCTCATACCACCACTGACCACACTGCGGCTCTCGTCACCTGAAAACCAGTGTGAGCTCCATAACAAGAGCCCTCATCCAGCAGCAGGATGTGTATTTGGTAATTAAAAGGTTCTTCTAGCATTCCCATATCAGAGCACCTCCAGTATGTCATTTATGGCAAGTGATGGAAACATTATTTTGGACAACAGAAGCTGCAGCAACAGGGCAGGTGGTATGGGAATCTGGGCAAGGGGAGGGCTCATAAGATCCTGCATTTTAGCCACAGGCAGAATGAAGGATAGTGCTGAGGAGAACTCGGTAGATAAAATGCCCCATAACTGCTGAAGTTTTTGCGTGTCTGTGTGTATTAGCAGAATGCAAGACAGTGACCCATGCTCAAGCAAAAAAGAGCCTAAGAAATCCACAAGAGAAGATAGCCAATGATATGGTACTACAAAAATAACCTCATGGCTTTGGACTTCCTTGGGCAGTGTTTTTGGTTTCAGCCTAAGTGAAACTCTGTAAAGAACATCTGGAAACTGTTTTCCATAAACATGTGTTACACACATAGCCAAGGTTAGGGAGCTTGTAACCCACAGCAAAAAAGAACACAATAAGATCACATTTCTACAAGTGTTTTTAAAGTACTTTAGTCATAGCAGAATTAGAGAAGGAATATATCAGCAATAACCCATCACAGTCAGATGGAGTCTTTCTTTTAATCCTTTTGAACCGATCCAGAGTCCATGGGTGAAGAACAGAAAACAGAAGAAACTGGATAGGCAGAACAGCATCATGACTGTGACTAAATAAACACATACATTTTTCAACTGTCAAAATACTTCTCATTGTTATGCTTTGATTTTTTAGTAAAATGGGAGTTATTTCAAAATGGTCTGGAATCACTCATCCCACATTACAGTAGTAATAGACCCTTAATTTCTCCTCATGAAGTAAAATGTTACTGCGAGGACTGGTAAATTTGCTGCTGCCTCAGCCAGTCAGTATCCATCAATCACACTGCAAAGCCCTAAACAATTCTGACTTAATGAAATGGGAACAGAAAATAGAGGCAGAATCCATTTTGTTGATATTCACTGAAGTTCTTTGCCTGTTCTTGTTCCTCACATTGCTTTAGGAAACTCTTCTTAAGTTTCTTTTAGGTAGCAGGAATTAAATTCACATATGCTACCCCTTTTGTACACTGTATGGGTTTTAGTAGCTCTATTTAAGGCTAGGGAAGAGCATGTACAAGATAAATATGACAACTGGTCTTTTTTTCCTGAAGTGATAAATTCCATTGTAAGCAACAGTGCTGTCTTAAACCAATGTGCACTGATGACACAGTAGAATTGTTAATATTGTGCTTTCATGTGCACAACCAATCCCTCTGGTTACATTGCTGGCTACATCGAAGTCCGGGTAAATAAAAGTTTCTCTCTATTTCCTCTAAAAAAAAATAACTATTCCTATTTCGTGTTCCCTGCAGCTTTGATCTCTCACTTTGTCCACTTCATATGAGAGAGCATATTTCATGAAGACTTATCTAAAAGAGTACTTTTAAATGATCAAGGATTATCTGAATAGTATGCTATATCCATGAAAATAAGGTAATATTTCTCAGAAATTGGTATATGCTCTTTTGTTCCTGCCTTCCCTGCTCTTCTACTATGGAACAACTTAATTAATATTATTTTGGTAACATCTTATTGATTTGTTTTCTTCTCATTTCTACTGTTCTTAGGATGCTCCAGCTGCTCATTAAAATGCCTATAATGGCCTGATAGCTACATTCAGCCCCATGCATTTGTAAAGTCTGAGTTCCATCAGATAGCTTATAATTTCATTTGTATAGAAAAAAAGTAACTGGAAAACAACCCAACACCTACAGAGAGGAATATTGGTAGGGAAGAAAAATAATGTTGCTTGCACCAGTAGGAGGCTTCAGCAAATCCTCCTGTCCTCTTTTCTGAAAAAGCTGGCTCAGAAACAGACCCAGAGCAGAATTTCCCTGCCTTTCTTTTGTGATGGTTTAAACCCAACTAACAGCAGGCAAATACTATGCAGCTGCTTTCTCACCCACCTCCCTCCTGGGGATGGGGGAGAGAATTAAAGGGGTAAAGGGAAAAGAGACTCATGGGTTGAGATAAGAACAATTTAATAACTAAAATAAAATTGAAAGTAATAATGATAATAATGATGATGACAACAATAAGAATGCGCAAATATACAAATGAGTGATACACAGTGCAACCACTCACCACCTGATGACAAAGGCCCAGCCCATTCCCAGCTAAGGATCCGGGAGCAGAGAAAGTCCTGAAACCACAATCCCAGAAAAGAGAAAAGAGCTTGAGTGTTCAAGAGAGAAAGAGAGAGAGAGAGAGAGAGAGAGAGAGAGAGAGAGAGAGAGAGAGAGAACTGACCAAGAGAGAGAGCACGCCTCTGGACAGATCCTCATCTATATACTGGGCATGATGTGCATGATATGGAATATACCATTGGCCAATTTGGGTCTCAATCCTCAATCTAAAGTCGAATCCTAGGCTAGTAATTGGGGCTGTGCTCCCTCTCAGCTTCTTCTGCACCTGCACAATACAAAGCATGAGAAAGTCCTTGACTGTCCTGGCAGCAACTATAAACATCAGTGTGTTATCATCAGCCTTCTCAGCACAAATCCAAACCATAGCCTCTTATTATCTGCTATGAAGAAAGTTAACTCTGTCCCATCCAAAACCAGGACACCTTCTTGGTCAACTGCCCATACATCTGTCCTCACTGTGCTCAGAATATAGCACCTTATATGAGCCTCCTGGCTCACATGCCTGATGGGCAGCAACGCTGTGCCTAGGGACAAACCTCAGGTACTTTTAGCTTGCACAAGAGACACATCTCATGTTTCTTGCCTTAAGTTGCCAAAAATTCTTCCTACTGTCCCTGTCTTAATCCAAGGTGTAGATACTCTGGATCAGGTTGCCACCCCTCTACAAAACATCAGACAACTCACAAGTTATGAACTCCAGCTCTTGAGCCATGTTCATGTTATGCTTCCTTGAACTGCTATAAGAATGACTATGCTTAAAAGACAAAAAAAGTCTTCTAGTTTTATAGAAGACAATCCAGAGACCCCTCGAACCTCTTCCATTTTCCACCCTGAGGGCCTCATGTGCACAGGAGACAAACCTGCTGCACATGGTAGCAACATGCAGGACATAGCCAGTACACCACATGCATCAGCTGAGGGTGGAAAAAGTCCACTGTTTAGAAGGTGGGTCAGCAAAATATTTCCATCAGGAAGCTCAGTTGCAGTCAGACGACTGTCTGGGAGAAAGGCAATTAACAGCAGCTGCCACAGCATGGAGTCAGCACTGGTAGCAATTTTCCCCTCTGGCTGCTTCCATAAAATGAAGGTAGGTGTGATGTCTATTGCCTGCCCCCTGAAACCCCTCAGGGTTTCTGAAGTCCTCTCACAAGCATATAAGGAGTTGTTGCTACAGTAATTATTCCTTATCTGTCAGCACCCTGTAACCTAGAGAATATTCGATTCGTTATTTGTCTATGCATAGAAACAGGGCACCAGAGGAAATGGGTTTTCTTATTTCAGTTATCATACAGATGACTATAAGTGCATAGAGAAGGTTGTTCAGAGTGTAGCAATGTAATCCCACAACTCTGCTGACATTAGTCTTTTCTCAGTTTAATTTGTGGTTTTCAGGTGTTTACAAAGATGCTGAGCCTCAGTAGAAGTCAATTACTGTTCATAACTCTACCTTAGTTCTTCATTTTAAGATCACATCCCACCACACTGAACCTGACAGCAGCAGGATGAGCACCAACAGATGAGTTGGGTTCCTCTACAAATGTGCAGAAAAATAAATCCTTTCCTGTGCGGGTATTGAGTCACTGGAACAGGTTGCCCAGGGAAGCTGTGGATGCCCCATCCCTGGAGGTGTTCAGGGCCAGGCTGGATGAGGCTTTGAGCAACCTGGGCTAGTGGAAGGTGTCCCTGCCCATGGCAGGGGGGTTGGAAGTTGATGATCTTTAGGGTCCCTTCCAACCCAAACTATTCTGTGATTCTATGAAAAAAAGACAAGAAAACAAACAGCCAAAACCAACTAAGTGACTATTAGGAAAAAGCAGCAGTTCTGCCTTTGCATCTAGTATGGTGCATCCTTCTAGCTGTTTCTTTCTGCTTCCTTACTGTGCTTCATCATTCCTTGTCTCTCCTCCCTCCTTCCCCTGGGCCCCTTTCTTTACTTTTATCACTTTTAAGAATCCAGCAATCCCACCAGCAATGGCTCCCCTTGCGATTTGTCACAATCTACTTGTGCTGTCAGTTTTCCGGTGGCTACTCTGCCTCCAGGGAAAAAAAACACCCACTATATTACTGCATTACAGTTAGTTCCTTGTCATTTTAATATATTCAGTTAGCATTTCCATCAAACTTAATAAGCATTTGCTTGAACATTATCATATTTTTAGGAAAAAGGCATAACAGGGCATGCACTTCTAACTTGCCTTAGGTATCAAAGTGTGAAGCTCAGGGGTCAGCCTGAACTTAACTGCCACAAAAGTGCAATAGTTTATTTGAAGTGCTCTATCTGGAGTAACTTAGCACTGTAAGACGGTAGAATCTAAATATTAAAAATAAGGGAAGATACTTGTATGGAGTGGACATCGATAGGTTTTGGGGTGCAGCAGATAAATCCATGCTATTCTAATGAAACAATAAAATTATCCACTTGTCACTCTGGAAAGATCAAAATGCTAGGAGAGCTAGAATACAAGTCCAACCAAACCACAAGTGTTATTGGACTGTTTGTTCATGCTGATTGATGCAGTAATCCCACAGTAAACCACTGCTTAATCATTGCTGCAGGTGCACTTTCCTGCAGAAGAAGGTGGATGGTGTGATTATAGCAAAAGGCTGGCTCCTCCTTTGTGTGTCTAGCGGTTCTTCAACAGGTTCATGCTGCATTCAAGACATCAAGTTGGAGCAATCATTCTGAGACATCTTTCAGCCAGATCACAACAGGCGAGCTAATAATGCAGATAAACAGAACAAAATGCCGGTACGAAGTTTGACCTGTCAGAGAACTATGCCTCTCAGAGCTGCTCAAGTGAAACAGCTGACTTCTATGAATACAAAAATAAAAGGTGCCTTCTTCAAAGGCATATTGTTCACAAAGGGGCAGTCTGATTTTAGGAATGAAACCTGAAAATGGGTTGCTTCCAAGGTTCCCTGAGGTACTATCAGAAAGGTAATATCACACCTCCTGTAGCTGTCACTGCTAAAGAATAGGGGCTACAGAAAGATGTTCTCTGTACCCAGTGCAATACAGTTCATGGGTTTTAACCTCCTACTGAAATACCAGTGAGACAAGATTACCCTCTTCCATGTCCTAGACAATGAAGTTTACTGAGCATTTTATCACATGAGATACAGTGATCATGTTTTGTTGTTGCTGGTTTTTTTAAATGAAAAAAAGCAGAGTAAAAGCAAAGTTGATGGATTTGAAAAGCATCAATTAGTTGTTTCATTCATGCATCCCAACATTCAGTTTATCCCTTAGTGTAGCTCATTATTCTGAGTTTTCTGAGCAGTGTTACTTGCATATCATGACATATAGTAATTATCCCTTCAACACTGCCTGCCAGGAGGTGGTGCAATACACAGGATGAGCTGCATGATTACTGGCTGCCAGTAGTTTATGCGATGGCAATTCCACTTTTGATGGCAATTCCACTTTTAATGGTCCGCTAATGTGTAACTAGCTTTATTGTCTGTATAGGCTCAGGGTAACTCCCTGGGATGAAAACAGTGACTGTCACCTTCATTGGCCCAACACCAGCCAATGCGTAGTTCAAAGGCTATCACAAGCAGCAGAATGCCTCACATGTAATAGATGTAAGCAGACTTGCAGTGGTTAAATTATATGGTATTTCATCACAGGCTGAACGGCAAGTTATGCTTTCCCTTTGGCAAGTTGTTTTTCACTTAATTAGTAATTGTTTAAAAAGTCTGTTCTTACTAAGACATGATGCTGGATTCCTTGAATGGGTGGCACAACCATTTAGGGGAAGTTTACCAGCATTTTGAGTACAACATCAGGTCACCAGAGCACAAACTCCTTAAAGGGCTTGACTAGCCCAAGAAATTTACTGTCAAAGCTAGAGCAGTAAGTATAGTATATTCTCCCAGGGGAATCCTAGATCACCTGCTTGGGTAGACATGTTCATTTTAGAATAAAACTGCCTTTAAAATATTTGCCTCTTCTGTAGTTTACTGTGAAAGCTACTTGTCAGCCTATCTATCTGTTTCCATTTGAGATTTCATTGCACTTGTGGGTAGAACAGACAGGCACCTTCCCTGTTTCATGCCATCTGCAGTTCAGTGTCATTCACTCAGGGCAACAGGAAAAGACCAGCACTCCTAAACAAATGAAAACAAATGTTTTATTTACAGGAAAAAATCTGTACACTGTGCATACATAAAAATATACAAAATCATAATAGAAAATATAAAAAGTGTTAAAATGTATACAAACACTGCTTAAAAATGTGACTCCTGTAAAATCTTATGCTTTGTTATTAGAGTACACATTCATTTAAAAAAATCATCTTACAAAATAATTCTCAAAGCTATTAAAAAAGTACACAGTCTATATTTGAATAGTTCAAATTACTACGTATTATAAGAGTGATGAGATGGTATGGATAAATGTAAGGCTTTTACACACAACTCTTATTTCAAGAACAAAACTCTGAATCTGATCAATAAGGTAGAGAGAAGAAATTTGAAGTGTCAAAATTCATTCAGTGATGCAAGTATGCCTGGACTTGGGCTACTTTAAATTTCAAACAGTTAAATCGGGTATCCTCCTTGTGTGTGAGAGGATAGCTCCCAGGAAATAATCAGATGCTTTCTAATGACAGTCTTCTGAATTACCTGTTTCAAAAAACAATTTCATTTATTCAATACCCTTCAACTTTAGAGAGCATGAAGGGAAAATTAGTAGCCATTTATCTTTACAGTTAATGCATTTAATATTCCTTTCATGGTAAATCTGTGTCACTGTCAAAATGGCACTTTCCATCCTTAAAAACTGCTGATGTAAAAGGAAATGAAAAAGAAAAACCCCACTGTGGATTGGTCCACATGTGTTCTGAACTTCCATTTAATTCAATCCATCTCTAAAGTGACTGTGTTCAGTCTGTGCAACTGCTGAGCGTAGACACTTGTCTTCATTTAAGAAAAACACCAAACCTATATTGGTTTTGCTGACTTTGGCAAGTGAATCAACAAATTGATGATGATCAACAAGTTTGGCATCAACAAGTTCAGAATTTGGATGTTTTCACTAAAGAAAGTGTCCTGACCAAAGACATGCAATGATATAACTAAATTTGTACAGAGATTGTGTAGATTAGGGTGTGTAAATCAGCCCCCCCTCTCTCCAAAGGTACATATTTCTTATATCATTGTAGTTTCACTGACTTTACCAGAGTTTCAACAGCATAAAACTGCACAGCAAGGTAAAAAAGAAGATGTAGTAGTTTAATTCAAGGAATGACTGATTGAGCTGTGAGTTTATGCTCAGGTAAGCTTTAGAACTATAAAGGAATGAAACAATAAATTTTGAGGATAAAAGATTTTGGCTCAAAATGAGGCAAAATCTTCCCTTTTTTTTTTTTCTTGAATAAACAGAAGAAAATCTTGATTTAACCATCCGAAAGCTAAATGCATAAAATGATAGAGCACCGCAAGTCAGAAAAGGTACAGAATTCACAGTGGAAAAAAGAGCATAATTAAATTCAGCATAAACTCATCACGTTTCCTTAAGCTGCTGCTGCATTTCTGGTTTGCTTCAGCTAAGTGCAACTGTTGTCCACAGCACCAGGGCACAGAAATGAGGCTCGATAGCTTTTGAAGGCAACTTACTCCTACTTGTCAGTAAAACTCCGTAAATTCGAAACCTGCATCATTACAACAAGTGTGAAGGGAGCCCAGGGCTCCACTAGCAGAGGCATTTGCTTGGCTGATGATGCACCTCAAGAGCTGCGTTTGTGCAAACCTCTCTTGTCTATGGTGCCATTCCACCCTGTCAGGGTGCAACAGCCAGAAGGGACAACTACGAAGCCATGCCTGTATCTTTTCCCTAAAAAACCCCAGGATCTGGGTGGGAAAATGCATTTCCTTTTGCATTGTCTGCATTTAATATATGTATCAAAACCCAGCACTCTCATATGTTATTATTATTATTAAAAAGATACATGGTTCAGTGTTACTACACACTCATTGTTTCAAATTTACTCAACATGATTCTTTGTAAAGATCTCTCTTTGCGAGGGACGGGGAAATGCCTGTAAAGGCAAAAATACTTAGTGGGCTGGTATAAAAGCTGCCAACACCACAGAGCATAAGCAGTGGTGAGGGGAGCACCTCTGCAGGTCCTTTATCTTCCCCCATTATTTCTGCCCCTTCCTGTCTTGCAGCAAGTGGAGGTGAGCCCTCAGATAGCAGATCACTTGCACTTGTGCCAAAAACCGAAGGAGGACAAGACAAGGTAGGGGAGTAAAATCTCTTTAAGGAGCAACAAGGTGTTTGAGCACGCAGATCAATGAAACAGGGGAACCAGTGTTGGGAAGCCATACCAAGGGATCCTTATTTTTTCAAAAAGATGGGCATCACAAGTCAGTCTTCCTCCTCTGTGAGCAAGCAAGAGTTTGCAGCAGAGCTCTGGGGCATCTTCTGCAGTGATGGTGCTACAGCAGCCACATTTGCACTTGTGGAAGGAGCACTGACTGACATATAAATCAAGATAGAACAAAGAAAAAATTTCTGCTGGGAGGGCTAGAATGCACACAGTCCAGTAAATTAAAAATATACAGTTCATTTTATTAAATCTCAGACCTGGGTCCGCATTGTTATTTAAATGATGTATTAAGTAGCACTTGTTACATGAAACTTTATCATTTGCCTTGTCCTGTACAACAGCTATGTTGATTATTCTGAGAAATTACTGAGGGACACAATAATCCTGCTGTGGGTAGTTGAGTAATGCAGTTAGGTTTGTTTTCTGTTTTTTTTTGTGAAAATCAAAGTTAAAAGTTAGTGGTTGCAGACCAGTCAAAGTGATATGCTTTCTTTTCTTTTCAGAACTTGAGAATTTCCAGCTTATGGAAAAATAGCGTATTCACTAGTCCTAGAAAGCTAATCAGCTCCCTTCCTTTACAAACATGTGGCAGCTAACCCGGTGTACAGGAAAGAGAGCTATGTTTGATTTTACTGTTCAAACTTCATATGTTTTGCAAACAGGGTACCAAACATATGGAAAAATAGATTAGTTCTATGTAGGTTATCTATTCTCCAAAAATTAAGTAACAGTGTTATTAACTTTAAGAATAAAAGTTGCTGCCATATATAACATTAAAAATAAATCGGTATGTAATATGGCCAGAGTCTAAGGTTAATATGAGTAAAACCTATTAATTTTGACATGTGCCAAAATGACTTATGCACATAACTATCCACACAATGCAGAAGTATAGTCTTTAGATCATCTGGACATACTTTCTGTCAACAAAAGGAATCTTAAGAGTATCATAAAGCCCAAATTAAACAACTACATGGGAAAAGGCTAAGTCCTATGTAGATACATATTCTTCACTTTTGAGGATGGAAAATCATCAGACCCAAAGAGCAGAGTGAGAGAAAAGGGATTCTGTGATTATACTTACATCACTATTGAAGAGCAAATAGTCATGAATATTGTGTGCACTCTACAATTGCCTTTCTCTTGCTTAAGACAAAACACAAGAAACACCTTCCACCACAATCACTCAGCTATTCTTTTCAGTGCCTCTTTGAGCTGCCTGCCTTTTTACTGAAGGGACATGAGCAGGATATAGCTGTGCTTT
>NW_010133671.1:38555-49978 GCF_000699245.1 Pterocles gutturalis | reverse complement strand
CTGCTGAACTAACCCAAAGAGAAAGGGTACAGTTCTGTGAAAAAAAACCCCAAAACATTAACCTCCTGCAACTCAGAAAATCTGCAACTCCAGTCTTGCCATCAAAAATAATGCTTTAAATATGTTAGCAACCAGGCAGATTTTTAGAAGTGCCTTAGAGAATATTCTCATTGTGTGTTATGAAGGAAAATATCAAATTATCTCCATATCCAATCTGTAGTCAGGCTTTTTGCAGGCATTACAGCTTCTCTGGGGTATAGTCTTTCAAAGGTTAAATAAAAAATGCTGATTTCCTCTTCTTTTGTCAGAAAACTCCCTATGCTTTCCTACCAGCAGTAACTTGTGAACAAGGGATTTTGATTGGGATCCCAATGAAATACATAACAAACTATGTCAGTAATCCTGAATGCTATCTTTGCTGCAGAAAGGTGAGCTCCCTCTACACTTGCTTTTGGTGCGACGTGTGAACGCTGCACAGCCTCCCTTGGCTTTCTTTGGCTCCTCTTTATCTGCGCAGACCTGGGGAAGGCATAATTGCCATCTCACTTACAACCTCTTGGTAGGCCTCCCAGGGAGAGTTTTTTTCCTGAATGGGTTATGAATATGTTTGTTGCTCTCTAAAGAAAGGAGACATTTGTCCTTTCCTTCTGCCTATGCAGTCAGTGTGAGAGTGGGGGTCTGGCATCAGAAGTACATCCAGTAGTTTTAACTGGTTTAGTTGTGTATACAGCCATCTCCATCTGCACTGACTCCATAGCCACCATAAGGTCCCCTGTACAGTTGGAGGCCTGTCACTGAGCCTGCGTATGAGTGGGAGTTAAAGTCTACCCTAGGCAATGGCTGCACAGCTCAGAGTAGTGATTACTTCATTCTTGGAGAGTGTGAAAATCCCATGGAGCCATGAGAAATGCTGCATTGTTCAACTGGCCGCTCTGTACTGAACAATAGAGGCTGTTTCACAATGCCAGGTTTGACAGTTAAATAAGTTCATTAAAAAAAGTTACAGTCTAGCATATGTGGCATAAGAGACCACCAACAAATTCTGACAGTCACACCCACAACAATACATTATATTTCTGCCTAAGTATGTCCTTTGCACCTTTCATGAGCTAAGTCTTCTGGTTTTGTTTAAGTATTTGCAAAGCAGTAATAAATACTCAGGCTCAGAAAAGACATATTTCTCATGCCTTCTACTTAATTAAAATTTATAGACTCAAGACTAGATTGGTCTAAGATACATTTTTCAAGTATTCTCTTCTTGTTTATAGTACAACAGTAGTACCTTATTGCACATTGTTTCTGAAGGACTCTCTTCTACAAGTGTGGGAAATTATTTCGTTCAGGGCACTTCACAGCTTTGAACCCTGGCAAAATGACTTTCCCCTTCCGATACAGATCATCCTGCAAACCTTTGTTCATCCTCTGCACCAACAGCTTCTCATAGAGCAATGGGTGGTAGGCCCCTAAGGTACAAGCTGCATCGTAGTAGAGTTCATGGTAGTGACACAGGTCGGTCTGTCGCACTGAAGGGATGTATTCGTACACGTGCACTTCGTTACACATGGACATCATGATGAGGATACCTGGAGCAGAAAGTGAAAAAAAAAGTGAACCACAGATTTCACGTTTCTCACTGAAATTTTATTTCCTGCTTTACTCTGCTGTTGCGCACCTCAAGTGCTACTCCTGTGAAATCATTAGGTGAAGTAATAGTTCCTTTTATTAGAGCAGCTTTCACTTGTCCCAGATACATAAAGATTACAATCCCTGTGGAGTCAATGGGGCAGGACAACAATCATAAGGAAAGAGTAAAAAGCCTATAAAGGGCTTGCATCAGCCACCTTGAGTGAGAAGACTGCTCTCTTACCTCCCCGCATTTACACTATCCTGTCTACAAAACATCCCACATAAGAATCAGGGACCTAATGCAGCAGCATGCTAATTTTTTTGAGTTAACTGACCAATTTTCTTGGTTTTCTCGTATATTATCAATTCTTGACACTATTTAGCAAGACAGACCGGGCCTTTACTTTCACTTGCAGAGTACAGAACATACATATACACACAGAGCAGTTGTCTAGTGTTTTTAAGGAGCTCTTCTTGGTATTTTTACCACTTCAACAGCTGAACTCTGACGTGCATGTACAGGGGATATAAAAAATTTCAGGTATAGCCATTCTATCCTCCTCTGTGCTTTTGGATATCTCTGTCTTGCAAATATTTGCAAATATATTTATATATATTCTAATCTTCAAGGCTATGATGAATCTGACTGATTTCCCTTTTGTTTTTTGTACACCATGGCAAGGGGGAACAAGAGTAGAAAAATGGGCCAGTATCACCCATTTTCTTCCCTTGACAACTTTTGGATGGTTCATTCAGATTATTGGCAATATTAGGGCATCAATGTACTCCTTGAAACATCTCCACTTTATTACAATGTTGGTCTTCGTTAGTGTCAAACTGAACAAATTCCATGTCTTCCATCCACTTGCTTCTCTCTAGGCAGGAAGATGTGACCAAGAAAGTAGCCTAAATACATGCAGAAGGGCATTTAAAGAAACATCAGCCATGTAGTGGCGGCACAAAATCCCACAGCTTCTAATAATTTAGTGAAGAACCTCAAGGAGAGAGGCTGAGGAAGGTGAATTCCTTATTAGAGCAGTGTTGTAACAAGGAAGAGCCCCTCACCACCTCCTGCTCAGCAAGGAGGAATCCACAAAATGCCAACCCCTTTTTTCCTGACACATGTCAATGGTAGGCTATCATCAGCACTGTCAACAGTGGCTAAGAAAGGACACACCAAAGTTAATTTCCTGTTTAAAGCCAGGCAAAGGTTCGCTTTGACCATATGTGCAGTCCCAAGATGCTGCTACTCTCCTTATTCCATGCTTGTTTCACACGGCCGTGTGAAAGGAAAATGATGAAGTAAACCTTGGACACCATTTGTTTTTAAAGATTTCACTTAAAAAGTAAAAATATATAGAAGATGTATTGAAGCACTTGTTGCACTACTGGTATCCCTATCCATTGAATATGACTGTCAGCTCTCAGAGGAGACAGCTGTATAATTCTGCTCACTTTGCACACACAAATCAGAACTGATGTAATTGTTTTTCTCTGTACAACAGCTTTGGAATCATAAAGCATCAAAGGTGTTTTGGGTAGATCCCACAAGTGAAATGAATTAACATAAAAAATTATTGTGTTTCATTAATTAAGCAAAGCCATTTTCTGAAGTTTAGTTTGCAGTTTGGGAACACAGAGATTTCAATGGCTTACTAATGAAAAGAACCTTATGTTCTCCCTGCTGTGGATCATTAGATTATCAAAATGATTTTTTCCCTGCCTGATGTGTGAAGTAACTGAAAACCAATTACTTGTGTGATTAAATCTTCTTTTATCATAAATGAAAGATTCTGAAAATGTTTTAGATTGTTCTACAGCTTCACACTCTGTGGAGTCTATGGTCTTAGAAAAGCTAAGCATATCAATTTCAAAGGAACAGTCCACAAATTTAAATGAACTTTAGCCTTAAGCAGCAAGAAACACAGATTCACAGTGAAAAAATATTTAATCCTTATTTGATAAAAAAGTACAAGCTTAATAAACCATGTTTTCTTCCCTGCAAGCTGTTACAGAGATGCTCTGAATTGCCTAGCAACTACGTCTAGAATTGTTTGTTTGTTGTTTCAGTTTTACAAATGCTTTCGTCAGCTTTTCCACTGCCAACCTCCTTCCTCCACTGATGGAGAGCCCACCTGCCACTCCAAGGTAACCGTTATCCAGCTGAATCAGAGAATGGATGGTGGAAATGTGTGCAATAACAAACCACGTCCAGAAACAGACAGTAAAATGACTTCTCTCCTGCACCCAGAGCCATGCCTGGAGCCAGTTTCAAAAGATGCACCATCAATGTCTTAGGAAAATTAGCTCTGACGGAAAGTACAAGCCTTAACCAGAGTGTGTTTCATTTCACTGCCACATTACCCAGCTAACCTTAATAAAAAAAGTTGCCGTTTGTGGGATAGGAAAACTGCCAAGAAAAAGGCTGGGACTCAAGGTTGGGACTCTCTTATAATTTCCTTAATAACAGTAAAGATGGCCACATCACTGCAGTTACAGTTCAATAATGGAAAAATTTAAGCAATATCATTGATCTTCCCATAAATTAGTTAATGGAGCACTTAGAAGTGGTGGAGTTTTAGTTCTTAGTGATCTGTGGATCAATGTCCTCTAGAATCAATCTAAAAGGCACACTGGGCTATCTAGTTTAGCTCTTGCCTTTCTTACCTTGTTCCATCCAGTCCATGTCTTGGGATTTCAGATTAGTTTGCTCATAAATTACCATAGTTTCTGACAGTCCACTGAAGTTTTTGCTCATGCGGGACAATGATGTTTTGAGGCAGGAAAGATGGTGACTTGACAAGCTAGTTGCTGAGTGGCAATTTACAGCACAGCTTTGTGTTGAAGTCTAGAGTCAACAAACTGAAAGATGAGCTAAGACAATGAGTAGAGAAGACCACACGCAGAGATGTCTCTGGGCTACACAGGCCTGTGTCCTGGTGGGAATGGGAGTACTCCTGAGCCTTCCAGACCTGGTGCACAGTTCAGATGCCCAAACCATACTCTGGGGAGAAACGGTTAGTGCCGCTTTTTCTCCTTTAGCACCTCTAACATCACAGTTCACCAGCCAGAGACCAACAGTGCAGTACAAGCAGCACTTCCATCCCAACCACGTATATGCGAGATCCCAGGGCATGCAGGATTACACACTCCGTCTACATGAACCTGAGGAGGAAGAGGAAGGTCCCTCCGCTTAGCTGTCACAGCCCCCAAACTCTCCCTTGGAATGATCTGCTCCTGCTGTTTCATTCAAAAACAGAAGGTGGGATAGCACTATACTAAAGACAGAAGGGAGGGAAGGCCAAAAAAAAAAAAAAAAAAGAAAGGCTCTTTTGAAAAGAAGCTGGTTTCTTTGTATGAAGAGAGTCCTTGCTAAAACGGAATAAATGGAATAAATGGGTTCAGCTCTGTCTTGTGCCTTAGAGGATGTGAACCCCCCTCCACAGGGGACAGCCCTAGTGTTGTAGAGCTGTTACTGAAATCTAAGTTCACAAAAGACATGAATCAACAAGTCTTGAAAAGAACAGCAGCAGTTTAAACCATGAGGACATTTACAACAGCCTGCGTACTAGGATATATTAAGTTTTTGTTCTCTTTACTTTCTAATGCCATGTCTGGCTTGTTTTTCTTAAGTCCCTAAAACAGGGCTGCCATCAGAGTTCCCCAGGCTATGGGTCTCATGTTCTAGCCCATGTTTTCTAGTACCACTCTAACCCAGTTTCTCTCTTTGCTTGGTGTTAACAACACTGCAGTGAGTTACTGGCATCTGTAACCAGCAGGTATAAGTGAGACAAACTGTCTGTATTTTAATTCTACCTCACAACTCAGTTTCCCCATCTTCCCTTCTTTCACCCAGTTACCTTCACTGATCTTTTAATTTTTTTGAAATTACTAATAGCTTTTCAGCACATGATACGCAAAATATTTTTTACATTAGGTTTGAACTTTTATGTTTTGGATGCAACACAAGGATAAAGAAGAGGTAGCTGACTGCTTGCTGACTTGACCTTCCTCCTGTTAACCTGTTTTGCATGCCAGTCTGCTTTGTGAAGTCCTACCTTGCTTCCCATTTGTTATCTCTACACATCTCTTTCTGTATTATCTCTTCCTAGGTCTCTCTTCTGCAGCTGAATCTCTTTGCATTTCCTCCAAAACATATTAACCTGTAGTTTCCAAGTTTACTTCCTTTCCCTATATTGCCTGCAGAGTACATGCCTACTACTTATTTATTTCATCCGAGTTCTTTTCACATCTCTGCCTGATTCAGTATCATCTGCAAGTTTGTTTCCCATCTCAGCACTCCTCTATGATCATCAGCATCACTATGAATGAAAACTAAATTGTTTGATAGTGTGTAGGGTGAAGAATTTCCATATGCTGTACTTCAATATTTGGCTTTACAGTCCTTAAGTTAGTTTTCAATCAACGCACAATTACTACATATAAAAGAGGACAGACTGGCTTACACACGACCTAAGGAGACATTAATGAGTACGATGAGATAGTCTGAGCAGAATTAATGTCACTGAGATTTTCATGCCCATCTCTGACCTAGCTGGTTGTTAAAGCACTCTTTATAGACAATGCAGGAGACAGGCATTTCTAGGAAATTAATCAGTTTTATTATAACATATTATTATTAAAATATGTTTTCTTTAGGATGGGATGAATTGTCCCCTCTAAGTGTTGTTCCTCTCCAGTGACTAGGCAGAAACTGAAAATAAGAGTCTGGCTCTTGCTGTCAAGCACCTTTGCCTCCACTCACCTACGTCCGAAGCTTTTGGCACTTCATGAAAAAAATAACATAATTGGCTTTTCCAGGAGCACTGTGAGAAGAAATTAAAACAAGGTGTGATTCATCTGACCAAATGTGCCCACTGGTGCGGTTACCCCCACCTGAGATAGGTATCACAGGCTCGTTTGCTGCCAGAAGTAGAAAGTGGGCACTTTTAGGAAGCAGTGTACGTCTATCCATCCCAGAGCAGACATTTAAAAATTCAAGTCATGCCCCAGAAGTTCCTGTTTCTTTCTGTTGACAGTATGGGAAGCCTGAATACGATTACCTGTACTGCTTGAGTTCTACCTGCACTCTTAGTACCGGCTGAAAATTTCACATGTAGAGAGGAACACAGGTCTCATAGCTGTATTTAAGAGGTGCCTATTTTTCACTCTAATAAGTCTGAAGCTGACTAACCCAAATACAGACATGTGAAGTTAGGTGGCATGAGTCCTGCTCTCTGACTGACCTAGGCATGGACCGTAAACAGAAGTCAATCTTACGTGCAAGGATTAAGCTGAGAGATGACTTTTTTTATACTCATAAGGATTAAGGTACGGGAACAAGAGTGAAAACAGAGAATTACAACGCATTTGGGGAAGGCCAGAGGACATGCACAACTTACGAAAAGTAAAGCCTGAAAGGGAAAGCCTAGAGACTATCTATAGCATGCAAACATCAAAAAAGGGTGAAGTACTCCTTAGAATGAATGCTGAGAGAAGTCCATGGGGCACAATGTAAAGTCTGCTTTTCATCAGTGGGCCCTAAAAAAAGCTCAGTAAAAACTAGCATAACTAAATTAATTGGATTAATCTAGTTGTGGCAGTATTACTATCGCGCCTAGGGAATTTGGTCAAGAACCTGTTAAGCTCCAGTAGAAACCAGCAGAAGTACTGACTGAGTGACGCCACTGCTGTGAGGTCTGTGGAGGGGTCTGGAGGGATCTGTGCGGGCAGTCCAGAGTCACCTCAAAGCAGGGACAACTTCGAAGTTAGATCAGGTTGCTCGGGGTCCTGTCCAGCCCAGTACTGAGTATATCTCCAAGGATGGAAACGGAGCTGTTGAATCTTTTCAGAAGTTTACCGAAGCATGCAAAAATGATACTGTAGGCCTGACCTGAAACCAGCAAGCAGGTGTGGAAATGACCATCAGACCTGGTCTCTTCCAGATCTGATGCTCAAAGCTTAAATAACCAATCTAAATTTCACAGTAAGGAAAAAGTCACGGTATCTGGCATTATTTTGGCTTTGCTCAGCATGATTGGTGCAACCATACATTCAAAATCACAACTGAAGATATTTCTGTATAGGCTACTTAACTCTAATACACTTGCTGGATTTTCAGAAGTTCTATTTGGATTACACCTGTCACAATGGAAATGCAAAATAATCCTGCCTGTGCACAGAAAAGCTGTTTTATAGTAAATCATGCACAGGTGTGCTTTATGACTCTTTTATAGTTGAGTGGCAATGTTCCTGAATACTGCATTGGGCAAAAAAAAAGGACTGTGAGCATAGGATATTCTTTTAAAAATATTTTAAAATATATTACTCCAAAGAAATGATGTGGCTGTCAGAGAAGCAGCCAACCTGCAAGTTGTTATAACAGCACAATACCAGATGCTAATAAAGTATTATGTATTTCAAAATATTATGTATTAGTATTTAAAAATCCTTAAAAAGATGTGTTACTTTTTTTTCCTATTTGGCGGATATCTATGGTGTTGGGAAGTGTTAGTTTAAACTCAGTCCATTTGGCACAAATAAACTCCTGAGCTTTTACAATCTGCGATGAAAACATTTAAACCAGAATTAAATTAAGATTAAATTACTTGCATGGATGGTTTATACAAATGAACATATACTATGGATTCTAATCAAAAGGAGAAAATGTTTTTCTATTTCTTCTTGGCAATTTTAATGACTCAAGAGGTTTTGAATTTCCAACATGCATCTTTTGTACAGTACCATCAGGCTTTGTGGTTAGCACACTAATTTAAAAAGAATGGTCTCTGGTTTACAAATAAATAAAATATGGTTTAATATACCTGAATACAACAGATGCTGTATGAAAGCATCTAGAATAATAAGTGCAATTTAAACATTCAGCAAGAACTCAGCATCATTTTAACAAAACGTTAAGAAATGCTGAAAACATTTAAATACACATAATCTGATTATTATACTCATAATGTGTCTCATTTCACACACACCGCAAATTTAGTTACAGAAAAGAACTTAGCTAGACACACTAGTAAGTTTATGTTTGATAATCTGTGCACTTGAAAGCATTACAAATAAACATAAGGCATTTAGAATGTATAGTTTTCCATATGTTAGTAGTAGTCTCTCTCGATTGGATTTCAGGTACCACAGGAAAATCTGTCACTCCTTGAAACTGGGCCAAATGTGCTTCAGTTACTCTTTGGAACATATAGTAAAATAGTTCTGTTTTTTTCAAAATACTATGTTTCTAAAAAAAAGAGTTCTTTTGCTGCTGTTTAGTTCATGAACTACGACAAATACTAACCACAAGAAAACCAAATATTTATCAAGGAATTTAATTGTCAACAAATGGCCCTGTGCCTAAGCTTAATAAATTGTGTAATACTTGTAATCTTTGATGTACAGATACTTGCATTATATAGTAGGACTAGAAAATGACATATTTATCACTTAATGCTGAATGCAAAAAGCCGTACATTAATCACAATAACATAGTCTGTAATATGAGTGTAGACTGGAAAATACTGACCAGTAATATCATATAATTTTAAATGTATTATTCAAATTTGAGTGATACACTAGAATAGTAAAGATTTTTTTACATGATTTGGGGTGCTGTAAGGGGTGAGTTTGCTCTTTTTTCTCTGTATTTGAGGAAGTAGGAGATGCTCAAATTTCAGAGTGCTTTTTATTAGAATAAGAAGAAATTAGAGCTTATGTATTTGGAAGTATTACTTATTTGTGTGATAATACTTGAATAAAACTGAGCTGGAAAGAGTAAGCACTGTTCTGTTTCTTCACCAACTGCTGGCAAACAGCTGAGTAAGTAACAGTAATAAAGGAAATTCTTAGTATGTCGAATTGTTTCTTTCAGTTCATGCAAGTGTAATTTTTCTAAGCAGAGCTGGAGATCAGCTGCATTCTTCTATTCAGTGTGCTCTCTGAAACCATTTTAAATTTAAACACAATGATCTGCTAATGTTGCAGTGTAATGATAGTCTTGCTTGTACTATTGTCTCGATGCATGCAAATGAAGATTAAAATAATGTTATCAACCATTAATGACGCATAACTGTTAAATCTGTAATGTCAACTGTAAAGCCTCAAACAAGCCTTTCTTTCTCCCAACAATAAAGTAATCTGGGCTTGGTTACCATTTTGCGTTTGGTGGTTCATGTCTTATGCTAAAAGCTACAACACATAGCAAAGACTCCCGCCTACACAGACAACCTAAAATGTAAAAACCTACACAGACCATGTTTTGATTTCGGATTTAAAAAAAAAAAAATACAATACCACAGTCAGAGCTTTCAACTAGCTTTTTAAAAATACAAAAGCTGATGGTTGTATAAGGGTATAGAAATGTGAATTTCAAGTAAAACCACCTCAGGAGAGGTAAGCTAACAAAGTGTACCAATGGACTATGTTAAGCAGAAATTCATGGCAAATTCAGTTAGTAAACACAGGATAGGAGCAAAATCTTCATAGAAAATCCTGTATATAATCTAGTCATTATTAAAAAGCCCCAACCTTTCTGAATGCTAATGTACCATCCCATCCAATGTGCACTGAATGCTGCTCTTGAAAAACTCAAGGAAGCAGTTTTAGTCTTGGTTTCCAGATGACAAAAATGTAAGGTTAGAACTAGGTTGTTTACGTAGACTACCAAGGAGGGTTTTCTTACAGCAGAATGCTAAAAATAGAGACTGCTGGTTTATACGCTGTCAGCCTCAATTAAAAACTGAGCTTTGATATGTTCAGAAAGAGGGGAGGAAGACTGATTTCAAATTTCACAGTGAGAAATGTATTAATAGGAAATGAACAGGTAATACTTATTTCTGCTGCCAAAAGATAGAGAAAATCCTTCCCTTATAACAGTGAAGTTTTCTCAATTGTCAATTTAGGATTTGCCAGTGGAGTCCAAATCCAAGATTTGGTGGTTGGATGCATACATTTCTTCTGAGAAAAGCTGAGTAGATCAAAATCCAAGACGAGATGTAAACACATCAATACTCATTTAGCAAACCAATTTTCAGCCAAATGTGAACCAACAAATTTAACTGCAAAAAGCCACCATGGCAATTGCCTAATGCTAATGCAAAATTATTAGAATACTGTTCAGGGTTTTGTTTAAAAGCATGAAGGTGGCAGCTGCAAAAATGATGCAAAAATATGCAAGAATGGGTTCTCAAAGCTCATCTAAGGATTAGTTTAGGGAGACAAAGAGTAAATAATTTATAATGAGAAGTGACTTTAGCTAAGATACGACATGACATACAGCAAAAGTTACAAGCCAGGGAAAGCCACATCAGTGTCCCAGAAAACAAGCCAATAAAAGGTTTGTTTTACTCTGGTGAAACTTTCCCCACTAAAACAAAAACAAAACCAAAAAATCTCTGTGTTTTCTTGGTCATTATTCATAGCCTTTGGGATGGATACACTAGAAAATACCACACTAAAGGATGTCTTGTCTATGCCAAGTTAATCCTTCCTAGACATGCTATACCCCCAAAAGTAACCCCTAACAAATGGGATGCAATTTGACAGACAATGAGTTCAGCCTACTTTCAAAGATGTCCTGAAACTACATCTGTCACCAGGTTGGGCAGAAAACAGTGTTCAAGTAATAACAGATTTAGCAGAAAAGACTGCGATCAGATATGGGTCTGCATGTAGCACTGTTAAGGTGCAGCCTGGCACTGGTGACGGATGGGCCGCCGTGAACTGACACCCTGTTTAGAAGAAAAGCAAAGACAGGAACATCTACAGGTTAGAACCTGATGGAGAGGAGTGAA